>NC_135505.1:75362195-75607195 GCF_052857255.1 Amblyomma americanum | reverse complement strand
TCTGCGTGCGCAGACAAATAGTGTAAGGTGTAGTACTTGTTTGGTGGTAATGGGTGGATTGTGAAGGAGCTGTCGAACTAATCGTTGTCCTGTTTCCTTACGACTCATGCGGACTAATTGATTGGTGCGTTGAGCCTCTATTAATTTGATCACGGTGGTGTGGGGACCAGTGGCCATGAGACGTTTCGTGCGTACCGACCAGGGAAGACGTAGGGCGGAGGTGACCGCCGCGCGTGTTAGGATGTCTGTTTGACGTGCTTGGCGCTGAGTGAGTATGTGGTATGGGAGGTGGTATGTAATGCGGCTAATGATAAATGCATTCGTCATATTGAGGGCTTCGTGCTCAGGAACCCCATGATGGCGCGCTGTCATGCGACTGATGAAAGGAAATGACGCAGTATGTGCCTCACTTGTCGGCCGACACCTGAAGCGTGCAGCAAGGGAAGGAATACAGGAGTAACTAAGAGAATAAAGAAAAAAAAGGTGCCGTGGGGGCTTAAATAATTCCTGGCTTAGCAGCACTTCGCTCATAAAAAGAAAAGCAAGTGTGGTGTAGAGTTGTGGCAAGAAGTCAGGTGCGTTTGATGCTTCTTTGTTCTTTCTAAAAATGACTTACTGTTACGGTTGCACATTATTTATTCTGCGCAGCCAAATCCTAAACTAATTACTTTTTTATTATTCGCGTTGGTAAAAAGTCTCGATGGATGAGTGATTTCGTTAAAGCGATTGTTAAGACATCTTCGCGACGTTCCAGCCAGTCTTTCACAGCTTCAAATATCATAATATCAGTTGTAAATCCACATCAGTTGCACAAAAAACATTTGAGGAGCCACTGCAGACCGGGCTTCTGGCCTGTGCCTCCTACGTATTACCACATCTTCAAGCTTACTGGCCGCACTGATAAGAAGGGAGCGCTCAGCCAGGCAACTTTTTAATCTCTGTCTACCGGCCTTTCGTCGTTAAGGAATGGGTATGCAGCCTATCTCCTTCCTTTCCTTCCTTTTGAACACTTACATTATCGTGCCGCTTGCCCATATAGTGATAACGTGTCCCAGACGACATGTCACCACCGACGTCGCAATGCTCTCTCTAGCGCGCGGTAGATGTCAGTGACGCTTCGACGGATTTGCTACGGCAGCGCAGCGCACGCGGCAATGAGCACGGCGTCAGCGATACGCGAAATGGATGTGCCGGGTACTGGAGCAATGTTGCGTCGATCTCAGAGATAGCCATTGGTGTGAGGCTGCAGTTGCTAGACAGCTAGCCGACTGTGGCCGTGGCTGCTAAGCATAGAACAGCATTCTAACTACTTAATGTGCTCAGTTTGCTTCGCTCATTCACTTACTTCAAAGTTTGTGGTTGACTGGATATGTTTGTTATGATTGGTGCGAATTTGAGTCGGTGTGAATTGTAACTGGATGTATAGATTAGGATATTAGTTAGCATTTTTGTGATTAACTTGAAAACCATGAAATCTATAAAATAAAACGATAAATTCTCGATCCTCTAACCGTCAATCAGAAAAGTGAAAGGAGAACCTCAATACCAACGCTGATATTACTTTATATTCATACAGAAAGACAGGCTATGAAACATTTTCATGAACAGTAACAAAATTAGGCGGCTTCTGTGAGCCATCCCAACGGATCCAGACCACACTGTGCAAGGCAAAGTACTACGAGACTTCCTTTGATGGGATTTTGGCCGTAAAGTGATCGGCTTACGGCGGCCGTGGAGCAGTGGCGATGCACATAGGGCCACTCCGTACGTGGTTTGGCTCGCGCAAAATTGCTGTTACACCGTCGCAAGGCGATTTCGCCCCGAATTCCAGCACATGTACGAAAGCGAAACACATGGCCCGGCTTTTCTCATGCCAACACCTGCTTCGTCTCGAGTGGGTGAGCCCCTGCAGGAGACAGCGCACTCGTACGTGCATTGATGTCGCTCATGATATGTACACACTCTAGCGAAACATATTGTGTTGACCATATATGAGTACAGAGTGCACACGAAACGCCTGTGTCTGAGAGCATAAATGCGTAGTTCGACGGCATAGCAGCTCGGTGGCAGCATTTTGATAGCGGTGGAATGTTGAAGCACTCATGCTCTGTGCGATTCATTAAAGCTGCGAACTGGGCGAGTTGGTATTGATTCATATTTGAACAGCGCAATAAAACAACGGGACACAACGAAGAAAGGACACCACAAGCGCTGTTAAAGAGGGGAGCCCACGGTACTAGAAATTACATTCATTAAAGCTGCGAACTGGGCGAGTTGGTATTGATTCATATTTGAACAGCGCAATAAAACAACGGGACACAACGAAGAAAGGACACCTTTCTTCGTTGTGTCCCGTTGTTTTATTGCGCTGTTCAAATATGAATCAATACCAACTCGCCCAGTTCGCAGCTTTAATGAATGTAATTTCTAGTACCGTGGGCTCCCCTCTACAGCGCTTGTGGTGTCCTTTCTTCGTTGTGTCCCGTTGTTTTATTGCGCTGTTCAAATATGAATCAATACCAACTCGCCCAGTTCGCAGCTTTAATGAATGTAATTTCTAGTACCGTGGGCTCCCCTCTTTACAGCGCTTGTGGTGTCCTTTCTTCGTTGTGTCCCGTTGTTTTATTGCGCTGTTCAAATATGAATCTGTGCGATTCAGTACGCTTTAAACGATTTATGTGACGAGATTATTCTGGAGCCTCCAAAGGAAACGAATCGTTCTGTCTCGTTTCATTCCATATTTCATCACTTTCCTCCGGGGATTGTTGAGGTGTCTGCGCTGAGAGACAAAGACATGGGGTCCTGGATTGCTTATTGATTCTGCTGTCATGGCTCAAAAGCTATGCGAAAGCGTCGGAGATCCGTCACCATATATGTTTTGGTTCTACTGGTGATTAAGTTTAATGGTGCACTCGTGAAAAAGCTATCATGGTCCACACGCGTGTTGAATATGTCTATTTTGTAGAAAGGACATAAAATATATGTTTTATTTATGTATATTTATAAGTAGCTTTTCTTTATTAAATAAAATCTTAAAATTTAGAATACAGAGACAAACAGCATATGTTCAACATAAAAACTGCCACAAGTGCTTTTGCTTTCAGTTTTAATGGCTTTGTACATGACATAAGATGTGGTCTTTGGTGTTGTAATTTTGCCGCTAATAAATAAATGCCTTACTGGTGAATCTTCAGCCCTAGAGCACCCTCTGAACGTTATTTTCTATCACTGCAGGAAACTAAAACTACAATGAAGCAATGTTTACAAAGTTGGACTCTGCAGTTTATCCAATTTCCTCATTTACTATTGGTATTGTTGTACATAAACAATTTGTGCAATCGTCCCAGAAACGCTGCCCTATAGACCCTGCGGTCACATTTATTTGCTGTTGCAAACTGAACATTCAAATTATGTTTTGTGTTGTGTTGGGAATAATGGCACATAAGCAGCTAAGGCTATCATGCGCCGAGCTCATGGTAGAGGAAAACTTTTCTGTGGACGGGAGGAAACATGCTGGAGTAGAGGTCTTACAATGTTAATTCGTTCTAGTAGTATTAGGAGACGAAAAGAATTTTATGAATAGCTAAGAATAAACGCTTTATTGAAGGCCATCCTAAGATGGGCAAGGATCTTGACGCTCCCAAGCAATCAAATAAATACCTCAGCCTTCTTCTCAGGAGTTAAAAATGCATGATGTGTATCATATAACAAAGCAAACATGTGGATGAAAATTTGGTGCTCCTCAATAACACCTGCTTCTTTTAAAAAGATAAAATCACAATACGTGTTAACAATGGCATTTGCACCCACGACCAGCGCTGGGTGAAAAGGAATGTATTCATTATAAAACTTAATAATGTGCTTCTTTCTGAGTTTTCGTAGTTATGAAAAAGAGAATAAAAAATGGTTTAGTGTCAGTTCGGCTGCACATCTTTCGAAAAGAGGTTTGTCTTGTTTCTTTAGAAAGACATGTGTTATGTGGGTATATTCAATGCGGAGGACACATAAAATTAATTCTATAAATTTTTCCTGGTGCCTACACGTCTTTCATTCACGCTGGACGGGCTTTATAAAGTGCAGCTTGTTGTTAACCTCGTTATCTCATGAGGCCTGCCATTTTTCTTTTACTTTATTCTGGACTAACTTGATGCAGTCTTTATGCGGTACGTTTACTGCTTTAACTTTAGTGTTTCGGACAAGTGCGGTGCTTGCATCAGCGCTCTCGTGTCCGCTGATGGCCACGTGACTGGGAACCAAGCAGCATTTTTCGTTCTTCTATGTCGTTGTGTATCAGCTCGCATTACATTACGTATTGAGTTTTCTATTGAGGGTTCAACTGCATTTCAGGGTTTATCGCTGTAATTGCGCCGAGGGAGTCAGTGTAGATAGCACTGTTATCTACATGTTTCTCTACAGCTACAGCAATGGCGCGGCATTCAGCTGCAACGATCGAAGCGCAGTGAGGTAGCCTGACTATTTTCTCCCACTTCCATTGTATTATCACGCTTCCCGTATAGAGTGCCGTTTTAGATCCGTCTGTGTAGAAATCGGTGTAATTCTTGTATTTTTTCTTTACTCCAAAAACTTTGCTGTATATAAACCTGTGCTGTATGCCTTTTAATAACGTGTGACAGTGCGAAATCACGTACAGCAGGAAACATGTACCAAGGTGACAACTGATCAGCGGTCCGGGCAACATCGAGAAGTGCGTCCAGTATGTGCATTTCTTGGCATTTTTTGTCAAACGGAGGAGCAGTGCCTTTACAGCTTGAGGTTTGAGGGTGAATATTGTTCTAGATGGGCATTTAGTAATTATGGGGTAACAGAGTTGTTTTGTTAGTGACCTTATTTATATTCAGGACGTATGTACAGGTAAGCCTTGTTCTCCTGTCAGTGAGGGGCGGTTCATTTCTTTCTACGTGAAGACTATTTACGGGTGATGATCTGTAAGCACCAGTTGAAAGGCGCAAATTGAGGTTTTGTACTAGCTCCAGCCTTTTAAGGTATGACGGCCTCGCAGACCAATACACCATGCATCGATAGTCTAAGCAAGAGCGTATTAGTGTGCGATGGAGGCGCAATAGGCACTTCGTATCGGAACCCCAGCGCTTTCGTGACAGTACTTTGAGTATATTGATGGATTGCGTTGCTTTCTTTTTAGGGTGTTTATGGGCGGTAGGAACGTGAGCTTTCTCTCAAAGGTTAGGCGTAAAGATTTGTGTTCTTGTTTTGCTGGAGATATGGTGTCATTTAAATGGACGGTGGGATCAATCTGCAGTCCTCTCTTCATCGAGAAAAAAAGAACAACAGTTTTTGCGGAGAAAACCTAAATCCGTCTCTCTGCCCAAAGTACTAATTTGTTTATGGTGGTTTGTATTTGTCTCTCACAAATTGACAAGCTACGAATTGTGCATGCGATTTGAAGGTCATCGATGCAGAGAGTGTACATAAGGGACTGTGGAAATATAGTGACTTAAGAATTCATTTTTACTATGAACAATGTACTGCTTGAAATGCGACCCTGCGGAACGCTATTTTCTGGAGCGAAATACTTCGAGAAAGTGGCACCGAGACGAACTTGGAATCAACGGTTGGACAAAAAGTTGCTCAAATATTTAAGTCTCCGAAAGCAGATGCCAAGCTCCGCCGGGTCACGAAGAATCTTGAGCCTCCAGGTTGTGTCATATGCTTTCTCCATGTCGAAAAACACTGCTAGGCACTGTTGTTTGTGTATAAAGGTGTCACATATAATAGGAAGTTCAAAATAAAAGTAAGAACGAAAGAGTCGTGAAGAATACGACGAGAATGGCGATAAGGATGACGTGGAATAACCGAAGAAGGAAGAAGGTGAAGAAGTATTCAGTGAGGTGGGAAGAGATGATTGGTGGAGAAGAGAAGAAGAGGGTGACGACAAGGATAGCGTGGACTAACACCCAGGTTATAAAAGCGCGAGAGAGAACGTGGCACGAGGGGAAGAACCGAGAAGCGGTAGCTTCTGCAGGTCAGGAACATTTCGACCAGAAGAGAGCAACGCCGGCGTCTGCTCCACTGAGATCGAGTTTTACGGCTTCGCAGCGGGGCATTTCTGCCGTTCCTGAGCCCGTTCCGGGCAGTTAATGGAGGACGCTACTACCTGGCATGGCCAGGGGTGTCTCCAGCGCTGTTCCCATTCATCCGGGGCGTTGCCGCAACACCAACATCACCGGCATCACCTGCACGGGCGATTGGGCCAGGAGCTTGTACGACGCAGCCAACGACGCCGCCAGCGACGCCAGCCTGAGCACGTCGAACGCCACCTTGACGCCGGTAACTGGAATCATGCAATGCCGCATCCGCCAGAACTAATCTCGAGCATGAACGCCAACCGCTAACAGTAGAACGCTAGTAGTAGACGCTAGTAGCAGTGTTCCCGGGTCGTGTGCAGTGATAGTCTTCGTGTTTTGTATAAGCTTTGTTATTTTAGTGTGCTAGTGTTTGTGTCATCTAAGGTGTATTAAATGTGCGTCTGTGTGGGTACACCTGTCGCCTAGTCCATTCTTTCGGCCCGAGTGTTTTCCGGGGCGATCCCTGACAAATTTAAGTGGGCAGCCTGAATCAGGATACATTTCCCTATTTGTATTGGTTTCGTCTCAGATCTTTTCGATCTCTCGACGGCTGAAATTACGGATTTGGCAAAAACGTTACAACTGGCTCCCAAGGTAGTGTAACCAAGGAAGAGGCGATGCTTCATGATGAAGAGGAGGCAAAGAGGCAGAGAGAAGAAAGGGAGCAAGCGCGCGCAGACGCTTGCGAAGCAGATGAGCGGGAGGGTGAAAAAGCTCGCGAGGTAAGGAGAGAAGAGCTCTCGAGGCAGAAGAACAGGAGAAAAGAAGGATAGAACGGGAGAAGGAGTTTTTTTTTTTGGAAACAGGCGCATGCGGCGGGAGGATATGAGGAGATCACGGACATTGATCAGCGTTGCTTAGCGGGTACAAAATCTCCTAGTCCGGCTAGAGTTTGTCCAAGAAAGCTGATGGCTCCATTTGATGACAAAAGTGATAATTTTATGCATATCTGTGACGATTCGACCGGATGGCTTTGGGGCAAACCTGGGAGCATAGCGAATGGGCCACGGCATTGAGCATGTGCTTAGTCGGAGAGGCGCTCATTGTGTTTGGGAGAATGCCTGCTGCTGATTTCATGGATACTAGAAATTCAAGAAGGCACTCCTCCAAAGATTCATGTTTACGGAAGAGGGTTTTCGTGAGGGGTTTTGCACCGCGAAACCTGAGGATTCTGAAACCGCTAAGCAGTATTCCTGCAGGCAGGCTAACTACTTCGATTGGTGGCTTGATATGTCAAATGCAGAAAAATGCTTTGAAATAGTGCGTGACAAGCTTGTGACAGAGCGGTTTTTAACATTTTGAAGTCCAAAGCTAGCGCTATTGTTGAAATACAGAAAGTTGTGTTCACTGGAAGAGTTTCCCGACACCGCAAACCAGTTCCTCGAGGCTCAAGGGCAGAGAAATATGAGCAAGACAAAAGAGGAAACACAAAACGTCTTAGAGGCAGATGCGACAAACCAAGAGCTTATGGTGGTGCATCTAAGGAGCCAGTAATTTCCTCTGGGGCAAGGTAGGTCACCATGCAGTTGACTGTCGGAGTAGTAGCTTTGCCCAAAAGACAGGTTGGGGATCAAGGTTGCAAAAGGCAGGGTCATACTCTGGACGAGTGCACATATAGGACGCAGGACCAAGCTGCATGCGTCGTCGATGCTCGGGCAGAACTTGTCGCACCACCTCAAGTTTCACATTTTATAGTAGAGCAAGCGTTGCTGGAAAATGTAACGGTGAGTGGAACACCCAAGTCGAAAACAGTACTCCCGGAGTTGGTTGGGAAGATAGGGGACAATCCTTTTTTGGTGCTTAGAGACAGCATAGCCAACACTGTCTTGGTTTGAAGAAGCCTGGGGGAGGACGAGTATTTTAGAGGGGAAGCGTCGGTCGTCACTCTCGGAGATAGCACAGCCAGGTACCTTCCTGAAGCCAGGATTCTATTGTTTACGCCATATTGGACTTGACAGGCAGTGGCGAAATTCCTAGAGCAACCCATATACGATCCCATCATGGGAAACATTACGGGTGCAAGTAGTGTCGAGGACCCCTATGCCGAGTGGAGGACGCTCGACTTTGAAGAACGCCCAAGGGAGGAAAGGCCCACGACAACTCAAGCGGGTAATGGGGCAGTCAGTTTCTCGTCAGCAGTGAAGACAAGACCATAAGGGACAGCCAGAGCAACGCAGCGTCCACTCTCTATTCCCGCAGTGATGTGTCGGCGTAACACCGGACGAACTTGCAATAAGGCAAAAAGAAGACCCGACCTTGAAAGCCTGTTTCAAAAGAGTTGGAAAAAAAGTGAAAAAAAAAGATGTGTCGTACGTCATTTGAATATCAATTGGCGAAAAATCTTCTGCGAAGGGAATGCATTTTAGCTCACGAAGGTGTGTCCAACAGCTGGTGTTACCGAACGATATGAGAGACAGTGTTATGCTTAGGACATAATGCCATTATGGCCGGACACTAGGGTGTTCAAAAGACGTTGTCTAGGATCACGAAGGAGTGCTTTTAGCACTTAAATTTGGAATGGATCTCCACGAAGAACACTCGGACCAAAATATGGACTAGGCGACAGGTGTATCCACACACACGCACATTTAATACACCCTTAGTGACACAAACACTAGCGAACTAAACAGATAAAGGTAACACGAAACACAAAGCCTATCACTACACACGATCCGGGAACACTGCTCCTAGCGTCTTCTATTAGCGTTCTACTGTTAGCGGTCGGCGTTCGTGCTCATGGATGGGTCGCGGCGGATGCGGCGTTGCATGGATCCACTAGCCGGCGTCGAGGTGGCGTTAGACGTGTTCAGGCTGGCGTCGCTGGCGGCGACGTTGGCAGCGTCGTACAAGCTCCCGGTCCAAGCGCCCGTGGAGGCGATGCCGTTGTTGTCGGAGTTGGGGGCACCACCCGGATGGGTGTCAACAGCGCAGGAGACCTCCCTGGCCATAGCAGGGGATAGCGCTCTCTGTTAACTCCTCAGAATGGGCTCAGGAACGGCAGGAGGTCCCATTGCGAAGCCCTAGAACTCGAGCTCACCGCTGCAGTAGCCGGTGTTGCTCTCTTTCAGCCGAAGCATTCTAACCTTCCGGAGCCTCCGCTTCTTTGTTCTTCCCCAATACCACCCTCCCTCGCGCTCTTATAACATTGGAATCAGTCCACTTCATCCTTGTCATCGTCCTCTTCTTCTCTTCTTCACCAATCATCTCTTCTCACCTCATTGAATACTTCTTCATCTTCTTTCTTCTTTTGTTAATCCAGGCCATCGCCGTTGTCTCCTTCACACCTCTTTCGTTCATACTTCTAGTCTCCCAATTACATGTGACAAAAGCCGTCTCGGACTATGTTTTCCACGCGGAGTAAATGGTCAACTGTTTGACATGTTTTTTCTAAAACCAAATTCGTGGTCATCAAGAAGCTCACGGGATTATAGAATAAACAATAATCTAAAATTTATAACTCTTTCAGAAGATTTGGCAAGACAGCTTGTATGTGTAATCGGCATATAACTACATGAGGAGGTTTGTGGCTTTGCAGGTTTTAAGAATGGAACAATAGTGACATTTTTCCACCCCGCTGGTATTTTTCTTGCACCCGTCTTTTGTTAAAAAATTTTAACAGAACTTCGCAGAGTGTTCGGATATATGGGACAGCATTTCATAATGAATTTCATTGGGGTCTGGGGAGATTTATATAATTATAGAGTACGCTCTGTATTTCTTGAAGTGTAATCAAATTTTAGTAATGCTCGTTTGTGCAGCCTGTCGTAGAGAGCTTTTGTTTTTCGGTTGTGTTTTTTGTTTTGTAAGAATGACTGTGTATAGTGTGAGGAACTAGAAAATAAAATTACGTTTATTTATTTATTTTATTTATAGATACTGTTAGCCCTTTTTGCGCTGATACAGGGTGGATATTGCATGACTTTTTGTAGCAACACAAACACAGTGTAGTAAATTCAACTTAAACCCACAATTGAAGCAAGCGCCAGTTTTATATGCATATAATTTTATTCACGAATACTCTTACAGTCAGCTCGCCGTACAAAAACACAGTTGTAGGCAATTAACATCAAAAATTGTGGTTAGAGAGCTATCAAAAGTACCGCACTTCTGGTTACAGCGCACTTTATGAATAAAAATAACAGCAAAAGGGGGAAGCGATAACTGTCTGACTGCTATACTGTTAGTGTATCAGCGGTGAAGTGGTGGAGGATAGATTGTTTAAATTGCTCGAGAATTAATTCCTATTAGGTTGTAAAGTGTTCCAAAAAGGTGTTCGAAATTTTAATTGTTCTTGGAAAAAAACGTAAACTTCAAAGTATATGTTCTTACCAGTAGAGGAAGGAACTGTCTATAAAGACTACCGCGTACAGGACGTGATGATTGTTTTTGAATTTACCGTTCTTTTTTGAAATTGAATTGGCCTTAACTTATTGGTACAAAAACTTTTGTCTGGCTAATTGTCGTCGTTGGGAATGTTGCGGCAAGTTTAATTTATCAAGCAGTTCGGAGACCGACTCTGTTGACCTATATTTTTCGAGTATGAGCCTTGCAGCCCGTCGATGAACCTTCTCATTTTCATCTATTAGGTTTTTCTAAAAGATTTCATACAACACTTGCATATTCTATCTTGCGGCGCACTCAAGTAACGTACGCAGTGACTCCGAAATCTGCGGGTGCAAATTGAAGTTTCCGTTTCAAATACAAGTTTTTTCTCAGCTTATGCACATATGTTATTCACATGTAATTTCCAAATCATATCCTTACATATGGTCATGCCTAAATATTTGAAATGCCTGACACGTGTTATAGGCTTTCGATCTATCCGGTAATCGAGAGGAAAAATATTTTTAGTATTCCTAGTTATTCTTGCAAAAACTTTTATCAGGAAGTATTTTCATTTTCTATCTGGAACATTACTCTTGCGTACTGTTTAAACCCTGGTTCAACAAAATCTTGATCTTCTTGGCTTGAAACTGTTGAATACATGAGGCAATCATCGGCAAATAGACGAATTGTAATTTAGGTGCTCAGACTTTTGACAATGTCATTATTATAACTTAAGAATAAAACCGGACGCATAACAGATCCCTGGGGAACCCCAGAAGTGACTGGCAGCATTTCAGATTTTGCGCCACGTACTTCTACGAACTGCGTTTTCTTTGCCAGGTAAGATTTTTATCCACATGACAATTTTTAATTAACGCCAAGACAAGATAGTTTTGTGAGCAGCTTAGCATGCGCGGGCCAGTCAAATGCTTTCGACAAATCAGCTTACAGCGCCAATCTGGCTTATACTGTCAGTCGCGTATGGAAATCATGAATGGTTTCAGTGAGCTGTATAACTTTTGACAGGTGTCTGAAACCATGCTGATTTGAATGAAGATATCAGAATTCTCGAAGCATTGGAACATGCATTTTGATAAGCTTTGCTCCAGGATTTTAAAACATGTGCAAGTTATTGAAATCGGCCTATGATTTCCAACATTGCATTTGCTCCCACATTTGCGGATCGGGACAACTCTTGCCTGTAACCAGTCAGCAGGCAGACCTTGCTGTTCTACAGATGCTCGATGATAACAATAAGATAGTTCGCGATCCATTCAGCATAGCGTTTCTAAAATTCGTTAGGAATGCCATCTGGACCAGCTGACTTTTTGTCGTCTATAAATTTATTAAATGTGAAAGAATTTCTTCTTCGGAAAGAATAACGTCTTCCATAGTCGTGTGTGTTTCAACATTGAGTTCATTCAAGTTTACAGTCAGTGCTTGCGCACGGTCGAATAGGGAAGAGAAAAAAAATTACACTTATGGGCTATAGCACACGGGTCTCCCATCGCGCATCCACCACCTACATTGTAATGATTTGTTTCAGCCGCCGCGGTGGCTGAGTGGTTATGGCGCTCGGCTCTTGGCCCGAAAGACGCAGGTTCGATCCCGGCCGCGGTGGTGGAATTTCGATGGAGGCGAAATTCTAGAGGCCTGTGTACTGTGCGATATCAGTGCACGTTAAAGAACCCCAGGTGGTCGAAATTCCCGGAGCCCTTCACTACGACGTCCCGCATAGCCTGAGTCGCTTTTGGACGTTAAACCCTTATAAACCAAACCTAATAAATTGCTTTTGACGGAGCAAGGTGACGCCACAATCGCTGCGGTGCATACTTCATACAAATTGGTAGTGTAATACACTAATAATTTTCTATTGAACTTTTTAACTTCTCCTTAAGAATCCCGGACAAGAATAATATCTCGGCGAGATTTCTGAATTTATTTCGCTTCCTACGTCTAAATCTCCGCAGGAGTTTATGATTTCCCTGTTTACCCAAGGGTTACTTTTCGTAACACTGCTTATTTTCTTTAGAATGAAGTTTTCTACGCAATAACGAATTATATTCTCATATTGCCCCCACATTGCATTAACGTCATTTGCTCCGTCAAAACGGTATAGCGAAATTTCTAATTAATCCAGAATGCTGACATATCAGCTCTCAAGAAATCTCTAATGTACACAATTTTTCTTGTTCTTTCCTTCCAAAGCAAAAATGTTTTCACACAAAGCGATATGAGCCTGTGATCGGACAGCCGATAATAAACGCAAACGTCATAATTTGAAATCCTACCATCCAAATATATCAGGTCAAACAATGACTGAGTGTTTGATCCAATGCGGGTAGCATTCTGTACTACTTGCTTTAAATCACGATTAACTGCAATGTCCAGGAATACCTCGGCATGTTTAGCATCTGTAGTACCCACGTCATAATCGTTAAAAAAATATTTGGGAGATTAAAATCTCCAGCGATAATGACGTGCGTGTTGGAATTAACTTTGTCGAAAATAAAATCTTTTATTGTTTGTAGGAACTGCAGTAGGGAACTGGGCGGCCTGCGCACTGCTCCAAGTATAGGGTAGGGCGGGTTGAAACGAGAAAAATATTTGCAAACTCCATTCCATTTCTGCTCTTTTATTTCAAAACCCGAAAAAGTTGTGCAAGAGCCTTCCCTGGCATCTTAGCTAAGTGGTCAGCAAAACTAAGAAACCTTGCAACATCACAACTATGCATTTTGATCAATTATATAAAATTCACATTTGTCTCATTTTGCCGGACCTACGGGGCAAAACGAGACATAAGGTGGGGCAAACGAGACATTTTGTCAAAACCGAACAAAATCATTTCATGCACTCGGAGCACATGAAGTACAATCCACGGGGCCCTGCGCAATCTTGGTGAGCCTGCCCGTGACACCTCGTGCATTGGAACCACAAATAACGAGGCGCTGTGTTACTCCATCATTCTTTGCGCAAGAGGCACTCCCATTGACATTGGTTGCTTGTTATTCGCTTCTCAGAACGTTTTCCTTTCAGTGCGATATCCTTCGATTGAGCACTGCCAACAACAGCCCTTTCGTTCGATTTCCCGCTTCATTTTCTAGAGGACATACCCGAATCCTTGGGAGGTTTTGTTGAAACTAGCTTCGCCTTGTATAGCGATGGGGTAAAAACGGTGCTTGTCTCCGATTTCCCTCTTTTTTGCTTTTTCTATAGCAGGAACAGGAGAAAGAACTTGAAAGTCGTGTCACTATGAGCGAGCTCTTCATTGCCTTCGGTAGCAGCAGGCGGGGCGCAGTTAGCGCGGGATTCTTGGTGTTAAGCGCGTCTGATGTCCCGCTGTGCTTGCCAATGGCGCTTCATCGAATGCTGGATCAACCAGCGGCGCAGGAGAAAGTGGCCAAACACCGTACTTCCGCAATCTATTGGTTATGGTATAGATTTTTCCTGATAGTTCAAAGACTTTGCTTACCAGTTCACCTACATTCTCCATCGTGATGCGACTCCAAATGTTGCTCAGGAGCCACTACCGGTATAGGTTGTTGTAGGCAGCTTTGAAGGCTTTGAAAAAGCTTATGTCAAGTGGCTGTAGCTTGTGTGTTTCATCTAAGTTGATTCTTGCAAAGCACGTATGAACCATGCGTCTCCATTTGTTTTGCTCGCCGTTGAAGGGCATCTCTAGTCAGAGAAGGCTTTCGGTGCAGCGCGAAAAGAATGTATTCACTGGCGCACGCTTTCTAGAGCCTTCTTCATATTAGTCTTGCTTCATGTAGCCCTCGTTGTATTTCGTTTGTGCCTGCGGGCAATTGTAGGAAACGGGACAAATATAAAATGAGAGCTGAAGAATGCACTTTGCGGGAGCAGAGACTGCAATTGCTCGCTCGAAGCGACGAGCTGTTGCGCCTTGCCCCTTCCATAGGCTCCTACTCAATCAATTTTATGGTTATGAAGATTACCACTTAGGGAACTGTATTTGTTTCCACAGCTAGCCAAGGAGACTCAGTAACAACACAAATACGTATCATGTCGCAGTAATTCACGGCTAGGCTGTTGCACAGCTCCAATGGAACGGGACGTCAGAATTTCGTACTTTTTGGCGGGACAGCCACTCCACAAAAGTCGCTCCAGAATTTTTTTTCTGGAAATGCGCAACGCAAGATTGCCGCCGTTTTTAATATATATTAAGTGGACACTTAGCGGCACCTTAAGCTGTATTAAGAAACCTGTTTATTCTAAAATATTTTGCGCTAGATATCGCTAGACGAGACATCTCTCATTTTGCCCCATGTCTCATTTTACCCCGCCCTACCCTACAAGGCACATTCATAAAGCTTTAATTTGCAAGAGACACTTTTATTATCAGGGCTCCATTCTATCAATATGAGATTAACGTCATCCTTGGAAATAACTGATAACGGCGACGCCCCTATCGCGTGCGTCTCGATCTTTGCGAACCATTTTGTAAGTAGGTGGAATTGTCTCGAAGTCTTGGATTTCCGGTCGCACCCAGGTTTCTGTAACGACCACTCTATCGGGATTTTATTGTATCAGCAAGTGCTCTAGTTCAGTTGTTTTATTGACGAGGCTTCGCGCGTTGACATTATTCCGAGTGAAATTATCATTTTCGTTTCTGATTTGTCATACAGGCTTGAATTTGATCTTTACTTGTTTTTTTTAATTAATTCTGCATGCTTTCACTTCATCCCAATAAAATGTTTCGTCTCTAATTATGATCTTATTATTCTCGTATCTTTGGTAGCCTCGTATCTTTGGTAGCGAAAACAGTCGATCAACAGCGAACTCGTTCAGGGAGCAGTTCGCTACATCCGTGAAGGAATTAAAATCGCAGCCCCAGGCTCCGTTTACACCGTATATAGGTCCAAGCATTCCAAACTCTGCTTTCTTACCGTCACTGGGTGACACTGAGTTATGGGATACTATTAACGTCCTCCCATTGAACAAACCTCCAGGATATGATAAGATCAGATTACGTGATCTAAAGAGTAATTATAACAAGCTAAAAAGCGTGCTTTTGCATATTCTCAAAGGTTGCTTTTCAACAGGAGATATACCGCAAGGAATGAAAATATCGGTTATACGACCAATCTATAAAACGGGGAAAAAATCTGATAAAAGAAACTACCGACCGATCGCAATATTGCCGAGTATTACTGTTTTAATGGAGAAAATTGTATATCGAAATATGGTGTCGTTCTGTGAGCGATTTTCTATAAACAATAACACACAGTATGGATTCAGGCGTAATATGAGCACTGTAGATCTTCTTGAAGATTGCTGCGATCACATTAACTTGCATATAGATAGAAACGAGGTTGTCGTTGGATTATTTTTAGACTTATCCAAAGCTTTTGACACTGTTGACCACGGGATTTTGTTACAGAAACTAGACAGAATTAGATTTCGCGGGCCTTATCAGCTTTTTTTCAATAGCTACCTCTCCAATCGTGCTCAGGCTGTCAGAGTTAAAGATGACTTCAGCCATTTCAAACCAATTCTATATGGCGTGCCACAAGGTTCCGTTTTAGGACCTTTCCTTTTTATATTTATGTCAATGATTGAGCACATCTAGGTCTGAATTCATTACTCTAGCAATACGCCGATGACACGGCGTTGCTTGTTTCGCACGAGTCATACAATAGGGCTGCAGAGCTGCTACAGTCGGATGTTAAACAATTGTGCGACTGGTTTTCAGGTAATCAGATTTACATAAATAAGCAAAAAACAACTTTGGTTTGTTTCAGAAATCCACATAAAAAGTTATATTAAATGAATCTGTTATTCTGCATGGTAATGTTTGCTTTAGTTGCCAGTGTGTTCCTTTACCCTTCTCTGAAACATTCAAATATCTGGGCATTCATTTTAACGCCACCATGACCTGGACAGCCCATGTTGAGCATCTCGTCAAACATCTCCGTGTAATTTCTATGCATCTGTACAGGATAAAATTCAATACTTCTGCCAGGCTGCGTCAACTGGTGTTTAAGGCCCTAGGGGAGTCCGTTTTAAGGTATAGCGTCACTATTTATGGTTCGTGTGCATCGTCAAGAATCAGTCAAATCGACAGAATACTGAGCAGAATTTCCGCTAACGTTTTGTATGGCACGTCAATGGAGGCCCTTGAAAGCACCAAACGGATGCTCGTTGCTGATATGTTCTGCATTGAAGACCTATTCACGCATGTAGTAATTACCTAAAACTATTTCTTAAATAAATTTAAACACCGTGAAAACAAGCTCAAGGTATTAAGAAAAATAAATCCGTTCAAACTTTCCAAGGTATATACTAACTACGGGAAAAAGTGCCGAATGTTCTACATCCCATTTCATTTTAACCAGCTTCCAACTGAAATGCTATCATTAAAATCCCTTAAAGAGGCAAAATGTAGAATAAATTCCTGGTTTAATATGTCAAAAGCCCTGTAAGCTTGCATTAAAAGAATGCTCTAAATATTTGAGTTTGCCATCCCATGTGAATCTAGGTTGTGTAAGTCGTTTCTGAACCTGAGTAAATAAGTGTCTTAATTTGGCAGTGTGCATTAGTGACATTGTTCTTTTTTGTATTTAGGAATATTGTGTGTCCTATTGCAATAAGCTTTGTTGTGTAGTATTTGTTTTGTTTCTACATACAGGAAACTGTTTTTTCGTCAATACTGAGCCTCTACTTCGTTTGATTGCCGTGACCCGCCCACAAGCCCACTTGCGCTTCCGCGGGCACACTTATTTCAACTTGTAATTGTGACAAATAAATATGTATGTATGTATGTATGTATGTATGTATGTATGTATGTATGTATGTATGTATGTATGTATGTATGTATGTATGTATGTATGTATGTATGTATGTATGTATGTATGTATGTATGTATGTATGTATGTATGTATGTATGTATGTATGTATGTATGTATGTATGTATGTATGTATGTATGTATGTATGTATGTATGTATGTATGTATGTATGTATGTATGTATGTATGTATGTATGTATGTATGTATGTATGTATGTATGTATGTATCGTACACAAGCCACAACTTTGCACCCGCATCCTTTTCTTATTTAGCGCTGTCCCAGAGTGTTTCCGTTTCCGTAGTGTGCTTGCAAAAAAGTCGTCTAAAACTGACATACCCGTATCCTTCAGTTTATTACAGTTCATGAATATCCGAATTTTTTCGTTCTAATCAAAGAACTTTACTACGACCGGCGTTCCTACAATCTCATTCTTCTTCCCTAGTCTGTGGATTTTTTCCACGATGCTAACCTTGACACCAAGGCGTTCGTGAAATACTTCCTCCAGTACTTAGTTCTTGACATCATCGTTCGTCTCATTGATCTTTTTCTCAATACCGTAGACGATCAAACTATTTCGTCGGCTGCGGTCTTCTAGCTCTGCTCTTTCTACTTGTTGGGACCGTTCATTACTTTCTGTAGTTGCAGAATTTCTTCAAGTTTCCCTATTCTTTCTTCCTGCATTTGTACTTGACTCATTGCAGTTTCGAAATCCAAAATTTTACTATTCATTGCGTCTAAGCGGTCAGAGAACGAAGTCTGCGTAGCTCTGATTTCTCTGATGTCTTCTCTTATAACCTTCTGCCCTGCTAAATGTTCGCGCAACATAGATTCAACACTGTCACTCTCGGGGTTGAGCTCAACATCACCGCAAAGCAATGACTTGAGTGCACGCAAAGCAGCTGGAAGCAATATCCAGTAATATATATCGGCTCGGCTCAACTGCAAGAAACATTTTATGACTTCTGTATGACAACACATCGCCAGCATAAACAGAAAACAGGAATTTAGCGATGGGCGACATGATCCCCGCAATCTCGGCGAGCCCACTGAAGAACTAGTGTTGCGGGCCTCCTTTTCTACGTCTTGCAGTAGACGTCAGTAATGATGGAAAATCCAGAAGGGCACTGCGCATATGTAGCTACAGGTCCGTGCGCGATCGGACCCAGAATGTCTGCTTGTTCTTTTATTCTGGTCTGCATAACAGTGTCTGTCGGCGGAGAAAGGTGAATGGGGAGTAGCTGCCGTCTATTTTTCTTACCTGCTCCCACAGTTTGTTTATGTAACTGTGCTGTTTATAGAAGACACATAAATTTCCAAGACATTTTTAAGGCAATTCACTGTATATACTGAGCTTTAGTTTTTGGCTTTCTGAAAATTATAAGATTCGCGTCAGTAGAATACCTCCGAAATACACCCTAGGCTTTATTTTGTTGTTCTTTTGCTTTCCTGCACTCTCGCGTCAACCATACCTTGTGGTTCTGACGCACCTTTCCTATTGAGTAGGGAATAGCTATGCGTGTTGCACCGATGATACACACTTTGTGAGAATTTCAGTGAGTTCATCTATGCTAAGTGTTTCTGAAAAAATGCTTTCTAAACTGGCGTTTTCTGTAAAATACGCCCATTCAGGTAAGTGGAGCTTCCATTGTCGTGATTTTGTTGGGATGACTGCAGGTGAGGAGAGGATTTTAGGCTGATAAAAACTGGCAGGCGATCACTACACTACTACTTGTCTAAAACTTTCTATTCAAAATCGCAAAAACAGACACTAAACAAAAAGAGAGGTCTAAAGGGCGCATTTTCCCAGACATAGTGGAACAGTATGCGGCGTTTTCCATATTTAAAAAACATACCATATTTGCAAGGATAAAATCTTCAATTATTTGACCTCTAGCGTCACAGCGTTCACTTCCCCAAAGGTAAGAGTGAGCGTTAAACTCCCCAGCTAAGATATGGTTCCGGAAGTTCATTGATAAATTCTTGTAGAATATGGACTGTTAATGATGAATGTGGAGGTATGTATACAGAGCAGATTCTTCGTGTTTCGTAGCTGATGATGCCGGCTGCAACCGCCTCAAGTTTTGATTTGAGTTTGGTTTCTTGAGCAGGTGTGCCGCTTGGAACGACTATCACGACGCCTCCCGAGAGTCGCTTCGCCTGCTCGCTATCGCGTCTAAAAGTTTAATAATGTTTCAGGTTGTGCATATGTAGTGTACCAAGTTTGGATTTCTGAAGACAAAACGATGGCAGCATTGACCCTAGAACATGTGTTACATCACTGTAATTCCTTAAAACTGCTCTACAGCTCCACTGAGCTAAAAAAGCCATGTTTATGTTTTTGAGAGAGAATGAAATGGGGTGTACGTATGTGGTGGGCCCCGTAATGAGGGGTCTGTTTTTTTTCGCTCAAGAGAGCTGTTCCGATGTTTTAAAACAGCGGAACTGGACGTTACATCCATCACCTCACCAGAGGTGCTGGAGTTCCGCGGGGAAGCCGCTGGTGTGTGGGTTTAAGCGTCTCCCGACAGGGGAAAGTCCTGCGGGATGGCGACCCATAAGCAGGCGCACCCTGCTTTTCAGTTGGCACTGCAGCCTTCGCTGCCCCTGTCTAGGGCGTTGATGTCCCTGCCATAGGCTCGTTAGAAGTGGCCTCGGCGGTTGACGGAGGGCTTTGTGGTGCTACGCTCCTGCGCACCACATCAGCAAAGTTTGTTCTTGCAGTGAAGGAGAGAGTTTTGCGAGAGTGCAAATCGTGTTCGTGCTTCCTGGAATGACATATTTTCTTTGGTTTTATAGCTATGCTTTCTATTTCTTTTTTCCAGGATGGACATGTCCCCGAATACGCCGGGTAGTCCACATCATGCAGTTTGCACGATATGGTGTAGCTTCACAATTGTATATCTGATGTTCCTCTGACGCACATTTCGCGCACGTTTCGTATCCGTGACAGTTCAGTGATCCATGGTCACATCTCTCGCACTTGAAGCACCTCCTGGGATTTCGCACGTAAGGGCATACATGAAGTTTCACGTACCCACTTCTCTTCTTTCAGGCAGTGTACTGGTATTGAACGTCAGGATAAGGTGTGTGGTAGGGATTTCCTTGACATTTTTCCGGATCTTAAATCTGTACACGTTGATTACTTCCTAGTCTTTCAGACCTTCCTGCAGTTCCTCCTCTCTCAAATAAAGAAAGTCATTCCCAGTTATGAAACCGCGTGTTGTGTTCAGGGATCTATAGGCTGTGATGGAAACAAGAATTTCCCTTATTATCATAATGTTCGGATATTTTGGGTTTTTTACCTTTTTCTGGAGCTCGAGTAGCAAATCATCGCTGACCATTTTCGTTACTTTGTAACCTGGACCCAAGGCATCGGTCAAAGTCTTTGAAACTAAGAACGGGGACCAAATTCTAGTTGGTTTTTTGCTCTACTTTGCTGTAAAGTACATTATATATAGGTAATGTTATCTTCTTTTTCTGAAAAAAAATCTGCTACCTCGTTTCGCCCTTTTTTGTAAGGGCGATAATTTGTGGAAAGGGGAGAGCCATAAAATATGTGTACTGTTCGGCCGCGGTGCCAGCCGCCCACCATAATGGCAAAGGAGGGGACGGCACAGTAACATGCTAACAAGCCCTGGCCACACCAGCTGTACACACTAACCGTAACCAAATATGACACAGCTCAGAGTAGTTGGCCACACGAGGTTAACTCTCGCCGTCTATGGAAAGCGAAACAACCGAGAAGTGAATAGGAGCCAGAACAGTTGTGAGAAAGAAGATAGGAAAACAAAAGATAGAGGGGAGGATAGGAAAAGGCGACAGCCGATTTCCCCCGGTCTCGTCAGGCCGGAGGTGCCGTCTACAGGAAGCTGGGGTCAAAGTGGTGTGTTGCCTCCACCGTGGGTTATTAGTTTCCAAACGCTCGGCATCGGTTTAACCACAAAGAGCCCATTTTCCCCGGACACGGCGATGCCACGCACGGCTACGAGCGGGTGCTCGGGTCCGTGGTGATAAACTGTTCACCATCATTCCCCTGCGGATGCTTTTTAACCCTTGGTGTCGCCATTCACCAGTCTGCACGCTGCCGGCGCCCCCATACGGGCCATCATTCAAATTAAAGCTACAACAATATCCATAATAAAGCTTCGACTCCAAGTCTGCTGTTCACTGCGTGTAAACATCTTCCTTTAGGAGTTTAACAGGTGTGGAGGTACCGAAACGCTGAATAGCATAGAGGGGAGGGAATGGCATCACAGAGCAAAGTCTGGTCAGACACAAGCGCACTCCACAGCATATCGAGAGCATTTTGGATTAGGCGGTACGCGCTGGCCAGTAATGTTTTTATTTTTATTTTCATTCCATTGTGAATCGACAGCAAACTCATTCGAGTCCGTAGAGGTAAAAATTATGACATTGAAGCTCCGCCTCAAAAGTATGACGTTGTAAGGTTGATGATTATTTTGAACTTCTTTGTTAATTAGTACCTCTTTCTAATTGCACAGACTCTTTAGCATTCATACGTAGGCATACTGGGCCACTTAAAGGAACACTTAGAACTCTATCAATTTTTTTGTTACCAAAATCTGATAGTTCGGCATTTCATGGCTTTGTTGCCGCTTGTCCAAGCGCGAAAGATGCATTTATTTCAAAGAAATTTGGATTCGAAGTTGAAAAAGTTTTTTCCGCCTCTCTGATTCAAACTCAGGGAACTTTATGACGGCACGGCAACACTTATGACGTCACAAAACGGAGTGACGTAAATCTTGACATAAACGCAGAATCCGTGATTTCTGACGGCTAGCGGTGCGGTGCGGTGCGCAACCCTCTTTTGCAAGCCTCATAGATTCGTGCGGTTCATGAAGTAAAGAAAATTCCTCCAAGGTGGCGCATCGTGTCCTAAGAAGTCATAACGCTTGTACTTGCGAGATTGGCCTTTGGCGGCGATCCCTGTATTTTGGTTCTTGCTATTTTCTACATTGCAAGAGCTTTGTTTTCAGGAAGAGTGGCGTTTTTTGATCAGGGGCTGCTATTCTATGGATACAAGCCAACTTCAGTTTCTCCTCAGTGTCCTTTTAACATATAGCCCAAGACACACCAAGTCTCCCTTTAAAAAATTCACACGATTGAGTCAAAATACTCTATGTGTAGCCTCTATGACCAATTACCCATATTTCCTTTCCGGCGTATATAAACTACTTTGCATCCTTATATGTCGTAACAACCTTCAAGGCATGGTATAATTTGAAAGTCGCAATTTAACCTTTATCGTAATCATTGTCATTCTCTAGCTCATCGTATTGTGTCAAGAACCTCAAGACCAATCCTTAATAGGGCTACAGCACGCAAGTATTTTCCCCGAATATTTTGCTCTAACGCTCTCGCATTAATATAGAAGGGTGTTGCAGTGCGCGCCACTTTTATTAGAACAACGCTGATAGGTGTCCGATTTTATGCGGAATGCAGATATGCGAAATCTAAATCAGTTCACAACAGAAACTCATAAACATTGACCCCCGAAGAATAACCCTTGGCGAAAAGACGTGATGCGAGTACTATATCTATGTGGAGCAGGAGCCTTGTGCAAACGTCGTGCACAAAAGAATTAGGGAAGGTGCCTTGGTAGCGGAACGTATATGGCGAGAAAAACAACACGAGCTCAGGAACGTAACCTCAATTGCACGCAAGACAGAAAATCAATCTTACATCGAGGTGCGGAGAGCAGCAGAGTCGAGGAAGGGCACATAAAAAAGGAGAGGAAGAGTAACAAGAACATCGAAAAAATGTTTGTTCCTTACAATTCATCGACCTACGCGGGAGCGTTATTTCCGCAACACCGCGTCAGCGCACGCCGCTACTCCATTGTGTTTGGTAAGCGGGAATAGAGCAGCGTTGCGCTGTGCAAGAGAAAAGACTTAGTTTAGACTGTCTGGGCCTAGAGACTGTTTAATACATAGGTTAAAATTGAGACTTGTTTCAGGCAGAAATTTGAGAAAACTTCGCTTCCATGTAACACAGTTTACAAAAAAATACATTTAAAGGTTTCGCTGCTGTTCTACTTGTTCGCAGATATAATGAAACAATTCTTGCGTCAAGACGTACAACACACAGGAAAAAAGTATGCAAGGGCGCTTACTCATAACTGCTCATTTAATGAGGTGAAAGCGATCGAAATATACATCCTTCCGGAACCTTCGCGCACGCGCACGTGTGCAAGGCAACAAGAAAGTACAAAAAGTCTTATATTAGCAGGCTTGAATAGAATTTTTTCTCAACCTCACAGAGATAAACAGATGTGCCACAGACAGAGTTTGAACCGGCTTTTTTATGTGAAAGGCTGCCAGAGTTTACCACGAACTGTTTGTTTTCTGTCTATGGCCAGAAGCCTGTGATTTTTGGCGCTGCTATTGCTATGCCGGAAAAAAATTCTCTTTATTTCAAATAGCCTATTTTTAAAAAAATAGTCGACGGCTTCTCTGAAAAACCTGTCATATACTGTTTCTTATGAAAAAAATAGATTTTGAGGTAACTCGCAGACTTGTCCAAATAAGTCTGCTTTATCCAGAAAAGAACGATCCGAAAGGCGCGCTCCATGCAGCAGAACAAGAAAATTTTGTGCTGTAGTTCGGCTCGACAGTACCTGATTAGTTGCTTGGACCGTTGCAGTACATTGCGTTTTGCCAATTCAGAGAGTTCTTTATGATGGAGCTACCACTGCACACCGTGCACGAAGCAGCTTCACCGGAAACGTACTTCGCTACTCGCTTAAATGAGATATCTGTATTTGCACGCTCATCATTAAATAATTCATGCACGCTTTAGTACATGTCTCGAAGATACGTTTCTTAGACATCTGTGCATTCTCTATAGGCACGTCTTCGTTCACTTCCAAGAGTCGAACCGTCCTGGCGGATTGCAAGCATTCTCGTGGAGGCGTCCCAAAATAACCTTTCGTATTTTTATTAACTGAAGTCGTTTCAATCTCATATCTGCGTCGTAACATCATTTGCAAGGATTGAATGCGAGAAGCGGAGCTTTCGATACAGAACTAGATACAGACGACAAAGCACTCCTGGGCTACAGTGTGAATAAACGAAGAAAAGAAAGCGTAGACATTGAAGGCCTTATCCTACGAACGTCCCCTTTGTGTAAATTGAAAATTGCTCCCACGCGAATGTGTAACAATGAAACAACACACACGCAATAAAAGCAGTGACAGCGAGAAAGTTATCAGCGGAACGTATGGGGCAGGAATAACAACATGAGGTCAGGTACGTTATCTTAATTCCGCGAAAGACCAAAAATTGTTCTTAGATTGAGGTGCGGGCAGCTGCAGAGTCCACGGAAGGCAAGTAAAAAATAGCAAGACTAACAACAAGGTAGAAAAAGGTTTGATTCTTATAATCTCTTTTGCTAAGCGGGAGCGTTTGTTCCGCTACACCGCGTAAGAGCACGCCATAGACGCAATTCTAGGCTTGGAAGTGGGCATGGCATGATGGCGACATGTGAAGCCAGCACAGAACCAGGAGGAAGCCCGCGAAGTGGGAGAAGCCTTAGCGAAATTTAAGCCAGACACTTGTCAGCGAGAGCTCGGAATTTGTGCCAAACCCCCTTTGTATAACCTCGATCCTTCAAATCGCGATAAGGGCATCGACACACTAATAACCATGTAGTGCCGTTCTGCGTCTGTTTGGGGCACGTGTGTGCAGCTGAAGAGCATACACAGAGAACAGCATCTTTGAGCCGCTTGAAAAATTGAGCTCCGTGAAATACGTGCATTGGGCAAGATAAGGTGGCAGTCTGGGCAGCATTTTCATGTGCGTGGTTACCTTCTGCTTCACGCGCTAAATTGATGACCTGTATGTTATAACCAAGAACGAGAAGAGAAGTCACGAAAAGAAGAGATCTGTGGCGCGGAAAACGTGACAAGACTTTCACACAAAGAAAGATTTTTGCCGAAAGTTTTTATAACAGAATTCAATCTGAGATCCAAAGTTGACACGCGGAATCAAACCGACAGAGATGCGCCAGGAAAGCACGCACTACTTCGCAGTTACGCAACGCAACACAAAGTCCACTGATAAAAGTGCCCATTAAAAGAGACGAATTGGGAAAGAAGAATAATCAGGCACACTCGCGCGCCCTCGCGCCGTGACTATCTGTCACTGAAGACTGAGAGGCTTCAGCATTGTCAAGATATCATTTCGAAACTTCTGTACAGCCCTTTTCAACATCATTTACGCCATTCAGCGAAAATAAAAGAACGTGATTGTATACGTATTGACTTTATTCATGTCAGCTGCCTCATACGTCCTCTATGCGAGTGGACTTCAAGCGGTACCCAGGTGCATCACGTGCCTTGAATTTGGCGAACGGTCCGCTTACGGTTCGTAAAGCAATTGAGAAGTGGGGTTTTAGTGAAACATGAAAACAGAAAATTCGTTGAGCGAGCTTCTTTTCGTAGTGACCTTTCGGCAAAAACACCATATTGTTCCTAAAACCGACGTGTGTGTTCAACATCCTGAAGCGATCACCGCATATCTGGGGCATCTGGGAGGACTCCAAATCTAAACCTTGTATTTTATTATTTTAGCAGTGAAGAGCTCCAGGTGGTCTAAATTACTCTGGAGCCCTTCTTGCGGATGGTGTCGAGATCAAATTATATACCTGTGAGAAGAAAAGGTTCTGAACCGCTAATTTATGCGAGACTCTTTCATGATCTTCATTACATGAAAAGCAAAACGAAACATAGAGATAGGAGGCCAATGCTGATCTACATCTTCGACCGCAAAAGATGCGAAGGAGCCTTTCCTGTGACATTAAGAATATCCCGGATTAGGATCATACGCTAACTTCCGGTACTGCAACGGAAAGAAATTGAAGCACACATGAGAAAGCGTCTCGTCTCTCCGAGTCTGAAAATGATTCGCAAGTGAGAAATGGTGAAACCACCCTTCCTCAATGATCACACTTCACGATGCACTGGCGATTAGTACCATAACGTACCAACTGCCTTTAATCTCCCCCTCGGTATCAGAGCATGACAGTCCCGAAATTTTTTACAGAAAGAGCGTAACAAAAGTACCCTTGGAGTTCTGCAGGTGGCAGCAAACAATATAATTCTTGATAAGTCACTATCAAAATTCCTTAGCGTTATCGGTTCGCAAAGGATACTATTTCAACCTGGCCGCATCGGAGAGACGTCACTGGCCGAGACCTTCTGCAGTGGCTCCGAAAGAGATCTGAGCCCCGAGCCTACTACGCACTTAAAACTCTTAGTTCCCTGGGCCTTACGTCCGAAGACAAAGCAAGCTGTTGAAACCACCCTGGTTCGCATGCGGGCAGCGACTGTATGGTCTCCATTCCTGACATGCACGCTAAGCGCAGTGCTTCTTTGGCGTCAATACGTTCTCTCGTACGCGAACATGAAACAGAGTATGCCTGTCATCTCCAAATTTTCTCTGATGTTCGGTGGATAAGGCGGGAGAACATAGCGTATCATCTTTTAACGTTTCTTCTTTGCATACTGCCAAGTCTCTACGCTTTACTGAAGTCGTGCCCTCCACAACGGGCGAGAGCGTTGCACTTCAGTCAGGATCACTCAATCTGTTGGAACCCTGAGGGACTGAAAATATGCCCTTGAAAGGTTAGAGCGCGGATTCCCTAATCATAGTTTGTCTCTTAGGTCTCCATGCATGGAGGATAATTTTCACAGAAGGGGCATCTCCTTGCGATTGCAATGCGTGCCCTCACCTATCAGCAACACAGGCACCGAGCTCATAGGCAACGAGGTGGCGGACAGCCTCGCCCATGGACAGCTGTCAACTATTCCGTTCATAAAATTGATCCGGAGATCTGTCAGTGAAGTTGAAGCTTTCACCTCATGACAGTTTACATGTGAAATAGGTCACTCGTAAAGATGCATCCAGACGACGGCCCACTGACCTGTTCCGGTCCGCGGACTAGCGGTCACGTGGGGTTTCGCTTCCCGTCAGCGAGGTCCGCGCATGGTCCGAGGGCCGGATAGCGCGAGAAATGCGATAGTATTTTTCGGTCTTTTTAACCTACTCGCGCACATCAAGTCCAGCACCTACACCACACTGGTCTTTCCCGGCTCAGTGCTCCCGGCAGCCCAGGTGACACCAGCGAAAGTCGTTTTCCTTCCACTGTTAAGAAGTCAACGTGGTCAGACGACGCTACGTTTTACCTTTTAGCATAGTACAGATTTATGGCTCGATCATAATTGGGCATTCGCCGGCGAGAGAGAGCGAAATTAGTCGGAACGTTGGCGCTGACGACGTACACAGGCATGGTTAGAAAAGAACAACTAACGCTGTCTACGTGAAATAAGCGTATGCACTCTCATGTACGCTAAACGCAGGTATTTTTCAGCACGTTACGGCATTTCTCACATTTCCCACTTTTAGTTCAGCGTATGCAAACACAGACGGAAGAATACGCTCAGCCTTGAAGCGCCAGCTAGTTGTTAGGACGGGTAACTATTTGTGTAAACAAACGTACGCTCCGCTTAAGCCTGCAAGGGGCACAATCGTCACTTTAAATAAAAAATTAAGCAAATATTTCACTCATACGTATTTTTATAGGCGATGCGAGACCAAGCAAAAAATGGGTGCGCCATTTATTTCAGTGAACGTAACGAAAAAGGCAGTAACAACAATGAGCACAGTTCGAAGTGAGCGGTCCTGCTTGGAAGCGCGCTGCCATGCTTGTCGCAGCGGAAATGCTACCTCCTCACCGCGGCAGAAATCTGACCCGTACCGATCGAGCTTTCCGATGAGTGTTTTGGCGGAATCTCTGCCGCGGCCATAGATTCCGCTTGTTCTCACCGAGTAATGTCGAAGCGTGAGACAAGCGTTGCTGCAGGCTGATCACAGAGGCTTGGCCCGCCTTGTCGTCTGCTGTTTTCGTCCGTCGTGTGGATGCTGTCGCCGGCCAGACCCGGCCGGGCCACGCGCGGGCGACCCCACGTGACTGGTCCGCGGGCCAGTTCGTGGCCTGCCGCCTGGATACACCTTAACGGCGCCTGCATTTCAGCCCTGTTTGGTTTATAATAAACATTTGTCATAAAAGCTAGCCCCTTTGTGACAAAACTGCCCTTAGCGACAACAGACTAACCCGAATTTGTTCTTTGTGTCCATCAAAAACCTTCCAGGAAAATACCTAACAAATTTCCAGCAGAGGATTCAAGCTCAGTAAATTTGCCCCACCATTTCCGTGCAACTACCCTTCCTTTTTATTTAGCTATTTTGTAAGCATTTCACAGAACTTTTTCTTCCCTCCTCGGTATTGGGTAAAACAAGTGAAATCTTAAAACATGACTTCAGAACTCGACAGTGCAAAATAATATAAAGACAAATGACCTTAGTTTTTACACGCACAGACCCATTTGAAACAGCAAGAACACCCGGCGTAAACCAAGAACCGAAATCATATGAAGCCCTCATGTTCACAAAATTGAGAAAAAACACTACATGCTTCCGTAAATTAGCCTGTGGACCAGTTATTATTCAGGAAACAAGAAAGGCATCCTTTATATACGATGATCAGCTAAAGAATATGCACTCATTGTAGCCAGACTAAGCCCTATGCTGGAACAAGGACTTTTTTCATATGCCTCCAATTATACATCTTATGACGTAGCTGAGGCCGTCCTACTAGCCTAACTTTCCTGACGTCCACTTTCCAGACTTGCTGCCTCCTCCTACTGCATTTGCATTATTTTATTATCTATTTTGTTACTCTTAACGACCCTCGAATTTCTTACCGTCGCGTTTCATACCTGTGTCCATTTTTTCAGCTTGACCTCGACTATACTATCATAACTCAATATGGTTTGCTGAATATATCAGCTCTCTTCCTATTTCTTGAAGTTACGCTAACCAATTTCCAATTCTTAGCTGAATCCGCTCTCTCCAATTTAAAGTCAAGCATTAGCATCAGCTTCCACGTTCCTGCCTCTTAATTGAGATCTGGCCAGAGACAACTGTTGTGTACTTTACTCTTAGGGGATTGTCGTAAGCTGCCATTCATGACCTTAGAGTACTTGCCAATTGCGCCCCCACCCCTTAGTGATTGTCCTCAGAGGTACTTTCCTCGCAGCTTCATCGGTTCGCTTCAAATAAAGCCGTTGCGGCTAGTCTGTGGGCGCAAGCCTCTTCTTGGCTTCAACTGAACTCTCGGTGACCGTCATTGTAATTAGCCCTGCAACACTAAAACACCGGATAAAACGGAGCACCTGTAGTCACTATTTCTTCATGCTTGGCTTCAAGAGAGAGAGAGAGAAATTGTTGCCAGGAAGAAAGAAAAGGAAATTCACAGGCCTGCCCACTGGCTCAAGCCCAGCCACAATCGCTACCACGTGCAGATAGTAGGAGAGCTGAAAGATGACGTAGAAAGACAGGATTGTAAAGACGCGCTAAAGGCAAGGCCTATGCCGAAGGCAGTGCAATACCGGGCCAACCGGTGGCGGGAGTGACGCATCCTTCAAGCTCTCCGCCACATTTCTATAAATTAGTTCAATTGGACCCGTAACAGATACTTTATGGGGTCCGGACCCCCTTGGCTTCAAGAGTCCGACGATGAACGGTGCTGTATTAAAACACCTTTTTGGGCTAAGTTTATTCATTGCATTCAGGAAAAACCTCGAGCCAAGCGAAGACGCACACTGAAAACTGGGAAGCACCGATTACAAGAGACTAGACTACCAAGTTTTTTTTAACATATCTGGACTCAAATATATAGGGGCCACCGAGTAACATGACCATCACCCAATAACCTAAAAACAAAACAATCCCCCGTGAAAAAAAATGTAATATGAGCACATTCACCTTCCTTCGTTTGTTATGAACTCACAGCTACCCCTGGCTAATCTCTGTGCAGAAAATCTTAGCAATAGCAAGTATTCATTGGAATATCACTAATTAATACAAACAGCAAACAAAAACAAGAAAAACCTTAAGCCATCAACAACCCAAATCACTTTAAAAGAGCTGAATTCCGTTCTTTGAATGAAAACGAGCCAGTTTCCTATCAAGGAGTTGTGATAAAACTTGATGTCACAAAGGCAACAACCTTTCCTTAATGGGCAACGTGGGTCGAAGAAGCCCCAAAACGTGGCAACACCTGACATCGCAGGGCAGCGGCGCATCGCTTAAGCGCTGCAAGTTTGCGCCAGAAGTAGTTGGAGTACTCTCGGCCATCCATAAATGTAAATTCGAGGATTACTAATTCAGCATATATAGATATTAACCCATTAGCGCTATCGCGTGATTTGTTTAAGGTGGAGATAATGGGTCCCCTTCATTTATGTAACTCCTCTCAATTTTTTTGTTGGCGGAGAGGAGGCAGCCTACCCTCAAAACGCTCTCGCGTTTCCTTTAGGTAGGTTCCTACGGAGGCGCGAAGTTTATTAAAATATCCGTTCGCAAAAGTCTAATGCGGTTTCTCATTGCCTTGTTTGCTATCGGACAGCATACCGAATCATTTTGTGGTTTATTCTAATGCTTGCAATCTGATCAACAATTTGTTTTCACATTCTTTCCGCGATTGACCAAATTTATTGCTTTTTATAGGATTTGATAATATTCATCTAGGCTATCGGTTTCAATTTTTTTTTCAGAACTTTCTTTGCTTTAGAAAGTAAAGTGTCGTTTGACTGCAAATGAAGAACTGGTCGGTCGTATAGAACTAACAAAAAGAACCTGTAAGTTGAGTGTTTCGCAAAGTGGAATTCAATTTTCTGCGCAAATTAATATTTATTTCTCAAGGAAAGCAATCTGCACATTTAAAATCGTAGCTTCCTTAGTTGTCGTCGTGTTACGTCGGATACAATCAAGTTGGCGGTCTCTCCAGGTTGTGAACACAAAGGGCTGGCAGTTTGTTCATTTCAAGCTATGTCATTTTATCAACACTGTGCAGTGAAAGAACAAGACATGCCCTCGATGTTTTCGAGAATGAAAGAGTCAGTAAGTCATAAAACTTTAATATCGGTACTGGGAGTGATGAGTACTGTTGACCCCACCAGATGGCCCTCAATCTGCGCTGAAGATGACCTCCTGGGCTCCTGCTGTGTCCTGGACTTCTTCCAGATCACACCTGGCAAGCAGGGTAGACAATTTCTTTTAGACTAAAAGCTTCTGGATTTCTTTGGCCGGTGGCTCTGCGGGGCACTTTCAAAAGAATGGTTCTATTGTGCCTCTCCAGCCCCATTTTCATCTATCGAGCTCGATTGCTCTCAGGCATGCTGACATCGCACCACCACCGCATAGAAAGCCAATAGTTTGAAATGCGCTCCAGCAAGCTCGAACATTAGTGGACACGGTGGCAGGGCTTGGACAGTGTCACAAAATGTACTCCTACCTGTGCAGGTTGGTGATGTAAATTATGGTTTTCTTAGTGGAAAGCCTTGTACAATAGTGCTGCCGTGTCCACATAGCTATTTGCATTATGTGTGTGCTGTTTCTCGATGTCACTCACTCAACTCATCTGGACACATTGATTCCAATCCCAGCCCTGTTAGTGAAAAAAATCTTCGATGTACTGATTACCACCTAGAGATAAACGTCCAAAATCTCAGAAATTTCGCAGAGCGAAACATCGGCTCGGGCATGCATTCTTGAAATTCAAGCCGGGCTTCAGATTATTGAAAAGAAATTGCAGAGCCTTGACAGAAAACACAAAAGTGTTCAGGACTTTGAAATTGCTGTTGAAGATCGATTCATAAACTGTAAAAGTGGTACGCGTGAATGTGGGAGATCACTGATCACAAAAGACAGCGGCTAGCTTCGACGAACGTCTTGAGCTTAGCTCTTCTTCTTCTTCTTCACCCCAGGTATATGGCACATACCCACGCGGGGGGATTGGCCAAGGTGTAGATGAATAAACAAAGAAGTTTCCATGGAAGATGATAAAATTCTATCACCAATCATGAATTTTGTAAAATCAATGAATAAAAACAAGAGAACAATTTTGACAGTTAAATAACAGACAGAATTTTGGTGAAAAAAGAAGAGCTCGAAGAACTTTAAAAGAATTAGCACATCAACCAACCAGTTGCAATTATGTAATCGTGGAGAAACCCACAAATAGAACCCAATGCAAATCCCTTGGCATTCGCACCAAACAATAATAATACTGGCAAAGATAAAGGGAGCCCTAACCTGGAGAGAGGGACCTCCAGGTAAATCTTTCTCCGAAGTGCGAGCTTTGGGCAGTAGAGGAGAAAATGCTCTAAAGATTCAACTTTCCCACATGCGTCACATAGGTTCGTCGGTGTCAACCCGCACCTGCATAGATATAAATTCAAACTTGGAATCCTGCACCGCAACCGCGTCATTGTTACCTCACACAGCCTGGATTTACACGAACGGACGTTCGAATTATATGCTAAGTGCTGATATTCAGTGGTATTTAGTAAGGGATCTCGTAACCTGGCTGATATATGTAGGAACCGCTGAAACCTGGAAATCGCCAGAAGGCTGAAATTCGGGACGGGACGTGTCACTGACCCGTCAAGAGCTGACCTTGCTAAGTAATCAGCCACCTCATTTGAATGAATACCTGCATGACCAGGAACCCAGACAAAACGAAGCACCTTCAAAGTGCATGGGACAAAAAATCGCAGGATACGGCTCAAAAAATCTTGTGAAGTGCCAAGTGAGACTAACACTGACAAACAATCAGCGAGAATAATAACATGAGACACATGGCACAGAAGTTTGTGAAGGGCCATTGCAAGAGCCAAAAATTCTGCAAAGAATATAGAAATATAATTTGGGATGCGGACAGAATAGCTCCATGGCAAATCCTGCGAAAAGATGCCAACCGCAGCTTTTTGGCAGTTGACGGAGGCATCGGTAGCAAGCACCGTATGATGGGGGTATTTTTCGATGTGATCCGAGAGAATACCGTTTAAAATGTTTGCTGGCATGCGTTTCGCAAGAGATGAGAAGATGTGGTCGAAATGGAATTCCACTGCTGCGGGCGTGTCATCAACCCACTGCAAAGAACTGAGATCAACACCAATCGGTGTTAAAAGGTTCTGCCTTAACATAATTTGTGGCATTTGATAACGTGGCCAATGATGAGAAAAGATTAAGAACGGCTGAGACAGAAAAATAGGAGTACTGACATCAGTCACTGGGTCCATCGACCTGAGGAAAGTTTGCACCGGGAGTATTTGAAAACGGAAAGTTAGATCAGGGATACAGGCTTCCAGATAAAGCAGGGCGTTTGAAACTGATTTTGGGAGACCAAGGCAGAGGCGGAGAGCGCGCCTTTTCAGTAAGATTGAGGGTTGAATCTTGTAGCTTGCGCTACCAGAGAACAGAAAGCAACCAAATTCAAGTATAGGTTTTACGTAGGCTATGTATAGTAACCATAACGTGTTGCGGCGCATCCCGAACTTTTTATTGCCGATTCTTGTCAGCCGGCCTAGAGCGCGTTCTCCTTTAAACGCATTGTTCTTTATATGAAGGCTCCAATCTAATGCTGGGTGATAAGTAACACCAAGATATATTACGGATTCCACTTGTGGAATCTGGAGAGAGCGATGGACTAATGAAATGTACAAAGGCCTGTCTGGAGGAAATACCAAAACCCCGCATTTGTCTACATTCAGGGATAAATTAATACCCTCCAACCATACTCCAAGAGCATCCAAATATCCCTGAAGAATGTGGTAAAGGAAGTGCATATCCCTGGTCGAGGCGAAAAAAACTATGTGATCGGCATACACAAAAACTGTTATATCAGGACGAATGGGGATGCCACTGACCAAAATATTAAAAAGCAGAGGAGATAGCACCGATCCTTGCGGCACACCTCTTGATTGATAATATGTATTTGAACATAGGGTTCCCTCCGCGCAGTAAAAGAATCTGTCCTTCAGAAACTCAGATATCCACGCATAAATGTAGGTTGGAGGATGCAACTGAACAAGTCTGTTAAGTAAAATAGTATGCTCTACACTGTCATAGGCCTTTGGTACGTCAAGAGTGACCAAAGCTGAAACTTCTCTTCTGCGTAGCGAGAGCCGGATTCTGCTCTCTAGAACCACATGCGCGGACCATATAGAGCATCGACGACGAAAGCCAATCTGGGCTGAGCTGAGACCGTTGATGTCATGAACAAGTTTTGTGAGGCGACTGTGCACTATTCTTTCTATTAATTTGGCTAAATTTGAAGTCAGTGCAATTGGCCGAATATTAACTAAGACGTATCCTTTTCCTACATCTTTCATTATTAAAATAATTTTCCCCGTCTTCAAATGCTAGGAATGCATGCATTTTCCAGAGAAGCATTGACCATATCTAAGAGGGCGCTTGTAAACTCCTGGGCTAAAATTTTAATCATACCAAAAGTGACACCATCTGGTCCAGGAGCTGCAGGATGTAACATTGCCAGGACTGAGAGGAGCTCTGATGCGTCAACCTCGGTATAATCCGAAGAGGGTGAAATGTTGCACAAAGGGTCGTTTCTCTGCGTCTGGAAGTGTAACACCAATCCCTGAGCAATACACTCCAGGCTCTCCTGAGCCTTTTGTCGTGATAACACTGTTGGACTAGTGAGAAGAGGGACGACAGAACTCTTGGTACGTTCCATGAATCTGTACAGGGCTTTCCGATGACGAGGATTTGAAAGATATGTGTTTAAATTTTGGTTGTACTTCTTGGCTTTTACAAGTGTTCTTTTGAAAGATGCAGAGAAGAATTTGTAATTTAACCACTTAGCCGAACTCTGGTTGCAGGACAGCCTCTTCCAGGCCGCTTTTCTGCGACGATAGGCCTTCTCACATTCTTCTGTCCACCAAGGAGACGGCTGTTTAGTAGAGGCTGCTGCGGGCACAGCGAATATTGAACGGTCTATTGCAATTTGGAAAAATGAGACCGTCTGCCGAGCTCTGTCATCCCGGCTTGAATTAACTATAGAGGCAAGTGAGGTGGACATCAGATTTTTATAAATTTTGTGGTTGACAAAATTATCGGTTACACAACTAGCTTTAAGAGGAGATAACCGGATAGTAAAATTTATAGTAAAGTGATCACTAGAATTACACGAATCCTCTGTCGACCAATCAGTCCCATCTAGCCTACCTGCTGATAATGTTAATTCAATGGCTGAACGAGCAACACCTCGCATAAAGGTTATTTCCCTAGAATTGCAGCAGCGTACAGCATTTGCAGACAGCCACGGCCAGAGAAGCTGGCCGCAGGAATCAGTACGACTTCCCCAGTCACTATGGTGAGAATTAAAATCTCCTGCGATGACTGCACTGTTTGTGCCAGTCACCAAGCTGTTTAAACAGTCTGTCCTGTGTACACCTAAAGGAAAATAGACTATAGCAATTGTAATATCAGCGCAATGCGGAAATGAAGTTTTGATCGCTAAAAGCTCACAGTCAGGGAGAACAATTTTCTTAGAGATAGATGCCTGATGACATAAATTTTTAGATAGCTTGGTTACCAAGCCACCTCCCCTGCCAACATTTCGATCTGACCGGAAAACTCAAAACTTTCTCATTGAAAATGTTTTTTACGGTGATAACCACGTTTCTTGTAAAAGTACAATATCAGGCTTATGCTTGTGAACAAGTATGTCGAGATATGGAAGAGAAGACAATACGGAACGGCAATTTCATTGTAACACTTTGATACCTGCCATGATTATTGACCAATTGAAGAGGCCGACACCGCCTCTTTAAGGATATCAACATGGGGATGAAGTTTTGGTGGTCCCTTTTTAGCTTTCATCGGTGGAGAACTAGAATTGGATGGTGATGAGGAAGCACGGCGCTTCTGCGTCGGGCACGACATTTCGACATCTGTTGTGCAGATGTCACAGCGACATTCACTGCTAGGAACAAAGATGTTAGGTGGGACCTGGGGAGCATCAGAAGGTGATGTAGAGTGGCTAGCACTAGCTGCAGAAGCTGAAACAGATGCAGACGTTGCTGCCAGGACGGGTGTTGATGGTGACGCAGAATGAACTGCAACAAACTGAGCCAACGCCTCAGTGAGTGTTTAGCATTCGCTCAACCACATTAAGAGCTTTTTCGAGTGTGGTGACAATTGAGGCAGTGAAGTTGGACTCAATGTCCCCAACAGAAGCGCGCACACGACTAGCATATGAATCTTTTTTCCTGTTAAGAACAGCGTAAGCATCGGCTCTTGAGCACCGCTTCTCTTTGATAATGTCCAACAAGCTACGCTCATCACTACGTTTTGCGCAGTTGGCATCATCAGCTGAGTGACTGTTGCTGCAGAAGCAACAATGAGGCTGCTCTGAGGTGCAGTTATCAGCAGAACGACCTTTTCCACATAAACGGCAGCGGGTCTCCGACTTGCATGCTTTGCCACTATGCCCGAACCGCCAACAGTTGGTGCATTGAAGAGGGCGGGATTCTAGAGGGTCCACACGGTATGCAATCGGCCAGATTATTAGTTCAGCAGGGCAGGAAGAGCCAGCAAAAGTTATTACAGACTCAGTAGCAACACGCGAGCAGCGGTAGACTGAAAGGACCCCAACGCTTGCATCCTGAAATTCCTGTAGAATTTCTTGCGGGAATGATGCTGGGCCGACACCTCTTACGATACCCTTGACACATGTAAGCTGTTCGGGAATGAATGTTTTCACCGGCAGCGAGCTGAAATTTTTGCACTTAAACAGGTCTGCAACACAAGCGATGTCCGAGGACTTGCACACAATTCCTCGACGGCCAAATGGACGCACCTCAGAGATCTGCAGGTATTGGGCAGTCAATGATCTTAGCTCCTGTTGAATTAGTTTGGGCGTTTTCATTTTGATCACACCCTCACCAATTGGGACGATAGCCATGGGAACCGCATCAATGCCATTTTTGTGGAAGGACTCAAGTGGCAGGCTTTGGGCTGGCAAGCTGGCAAACCAAGCTGCCGACCTTCCACCTGGGGAGGTCAACGACATCTCTCAGCAAAACGCACTCTCATGTTCACATGAACTGCGTCTTAAACTACGCCTTGGCGAAAACCCCCCAACGTAGATCGGGCTCACCAAGGATGAACAAGCCGGAACCACCAGAAGATGCAGAAAACAGCAGCGGCCAGCAAGAACACGTCAGCAAGTCCCAGATCGCTTCTTCTCCTTCTTTTGAGGCGGCGCGTGTCAGCGGAATGCACCGTTTAATTGCCCCCCTGAAAGAAAGAGCATCGTCCCGATGCGTAGCCTATGCGTTTAAAAGAAAAGCTCACTAAGGAAAGCTTGATGTGCGCGCGAAAGTTCAGCTCTACCGCTATCGCTGGTAGTAAGGCATGAGACGGACAACGTGTACCACCTCAGGGTGCAGGGATCGCCTAAACTTCTGAAAGCCGTCAGGAACACCCTCATAATTGAGGTCTCCAATTGACCTGATCACTTTGTAGGTTCTAAAATACCGGAAGGGGAGGTGTTCGCTAAGTCCGCGTCGGCGAAGGGGAAACCAGATCCACACACGGTCTCCTGATGTGTACCGAGCATCACGGCGTCGAAGGTTATAGGGCGTCCCGGCATTGTTGCTCGAGACTCTTCACTCTGGCTAGCTGACGAGCCTCTTCAGCAAGGTGCAGGAAGGTGTGAAGATCTGCATTCGGGTCGATGTAGTCCACATGCGGTAACACGGCGTCCAGCATCGTGGTCACGTCGCGACCGTAAAGGAGACGGAACGGTGGCTTGTTGTTTCCTGTACGGCTGTATTGTATGCGAAGGTGACGTATGGGAGCAATTTGTCTCACGTTCTGTGCTGAACGTGCTGCAGGAGGTCAGCCATGAATGCTGTACCCCTGTCGGTGATTAGGATCTCCGGTGCACCGTGACGCAAAACGATCTGTTGGATGAAACATTTTGCCACGTCAAGAGCTGTGGCGCGAGGCAGAGCTGATGTTTCCGCGCATCGTGTCAGGTAGTCAGTTGCAACGACTATTCATTTCTTTTCCGAAAGAAAAATAGGGGATGGGTCCAGCATGTCTACCCCGACCTGCTGGGAAGGCCGCGATGTTGGTGCTATAGGCTTCAAGAATACAGCTGGGTTTGTTGAGGGCACTTTGCGACACTGACAGCCTCGTTACGTTCTGACGTAGTGCTCAACGTCCGACTGAAGGCGGGGCCAGCTGAGTGGAAGCATGCCGTAGTAGTCATGATCCCCAAACCAGGCAAGAAGCTGCAGATCGAGAACCTCCGACTAATCTCGCTCACTTCTTGCCTGGGAAAACTGTACGAGAGCATCGTCACGAAACGCATCTAGCGACGCCTAGAAAACAAGAGGCTCTACCCGGACACCATGTTCGGCTTCAGGGCGAACCTCTCGACGCAGGACGTACTTCTGCAGCTTAAAGAAGAAGTCCTGGAAACAATGCCCAAAAAAGGGGAGAACGTAGTCATGGCACTCGACATAAAAGGTGCCTTTGACAACGTCAGCCACGCCGCTATAATGGAGGGGCTTAAAAACACCAACTGCGGGAGAAGAATTCATGACTATGTCAGACTTCTTGACCAACAGAACAGCCACGGTGGGACTCAGGAGTGACGTCTTCACCACCTCAAGCAATGGAACACCCCAAGGCTCAGTCATCTCGCCCATACTCTTTAATGTGGCGATGATCGGCCTAGCGAGAAGACTCAGCAGAATCCATGAAATCCAGCACGCGATGTACGCAGACGACATCACGGTCTGGGTGAACCATGGATACCTGGGGGAAAAACAAGATCTGCTACAACGAGCAGCAACATGCATTGAAAGATACGTGAACAAAAGAGGACTAGCCTGCTCTACAGCAAAGTCCGAACTATTGAGGATAGGAAGACATCCCACCGACGCGCCGCTCGAAGTGAAATTAGAGGGGCAAAACATCCCGGAGAAAAACATGATCAGAGTCCTGGAGATGTGGCTGCAAGCAAGCAGAAAATGCAGCCAAGCATTCTGCCTGCTCGGCAAGTCAGCCGAACAGGTAGGCAGAATGATAATCAGAGTCTCCAACCGAAGACATGGAATAAAAGAAGAAACGCTAAAACTAGTACGAAGCCTCATAGTCAGTAGAGTCATCTACTCGCTGCCATACCAACCCATGATCAAAAGCGAAACTGAACAGGCAGAGACAATCCTTAGGAAGGCATACAGGACGGCACTCCACCTACCAAGAAACACATCGAATGAGAGGCTGCTACAGCTAGGAATCAGCAACACCTTTGTGGAGCTGGCAGAAGCACAACACAAAGCACAGCTGCAACAACTGAGAAACACGGCTACAGGAAGAGCGCTCCTTACAAAGTTGGGTCGCGACCGAAAGGGGCATCTCGATCGATCCGCCGATATACCCGACGAGATCCGTAAAACCGTACAGGTCAATCCCATTCCGAAAAACATGGACCCAAATCTCCACGCGGCGAGGAGACAGGCGCGGGCAGAATATGTGGAGAGGTACTTAGCCAAATTAGAAAAAAGTCTTCACGGATGCAACCATGTATCCATGGAATAGACGCGAAAGCTACTGCAAGACAGCTTCGGTGGTAGTTGATAACGTAGGCAATCTAAACTCCTGCCCAACTACACGTAGCGTTAGGATAGCGGAAGCGGAGGAGGTCGCTGTTGCGCTGGCAGCGGCTGAGGGCTATCGAAAACACGAATCATTGGTCATCCTAACGGACTCAAAAGAGACATGCAGAAACTATACTAAAGGTAGAATCTGCAGGTCTGCCTTAGCTATCTCCGCGAAGCAGTACACCTCAGAAAAACAGCAACCCATCAATTAATCTGGATTCCGGCACACGGAATAGAAGGAAACGAAAGGGCAGACAGCTTGGCTCGAGATATCACGTACCGAGCTGAGCGGCCATACGCCCTGGGGCACACTTCACCATGGAGATCAGGTTTTCAGAATACCTAAACTATCAAAGAGGCAGGAGAATTAGATACTCCCGCCACATAAGGGCCTAACACAACAAGAAGCAGCTAGTTGGCGGAGGCTGCAAACGGGAACATTCTTTAACCTACATATACTTAGCAAGATGTATCCTACACAGTATACGAACACATGCCCGTGGTGCGGGGCGAACCCCGCGCTTTACCATGTAACCTGGGAGTGTAAGCGAAACTACACGTTCCACCAACACTAAGCCCCGAGTGCGGAGCAGTGGGAGAGCCGGCTCACAAGCTGCGAGCTCGCCACTCAAAGGGCAATGGTGCAGCACGCAAGCGAAGCAGCGCGACTCAGTGGAGCCCTGGACTAGTGGCCCAACCCTGCTTTGAAGGTCAAGAGTCTGCAGTGACGCAGGCGAAGACCGAACGCTAAACACTTAATGGACCGAATAAAGTTTTTTTCTCTTTCTCTCGTCATGTAGGCTGGTCGGTATGACAATAAGGTGTTGCTGATTGTTTGCGGCGAAATTGTTCTTCACGAAGACACCATGGAAAACGCAGAGCGACGCTACCGAGCGCCTGAAAGCCTTCGGGACAGTCGGGCGGGTACCGTTAAGAAACTCCATGAGGTGCCGAAGTTCCGGGTCGACGTATTGTTTTTCAGCGAGGCTAGTTGCATTGATGGAATTTAAGGTGACAACGTCGTCGTAGCTACCGTCCTACGTTGGGGCTTCGACCGGGATGCGCGAGAGGCAATCAGCGTCCGAGTGCTTCCGGCTGGACTTGTACATCACTCTCATGTCGTATTCTTGGAGGTGCAGACTCCATCTGACAAGGCGAGCTAACGGATCTTTGACGGTCCCAGCCCAACACAAGGCATGATGGTCCGTAACTACAGTAAAATGTTTTCCACAAAGGTGGGGCCGAAATTTCGACGTCGCCCTCACTATCGTTAGACACACTTTCTCTGTCGCTTAGTACTTAGCTTCACCGCGAGACAAAGAGAGGCTGGCGTAAGCGATGATTCGCTCTCAACTGCTGTGGATTTGAACCAGAACGGCACCCAAGCCGACGTTGCTTGCGTCAGTATGAAACTCCGCATCTGCGTTTTCGTCGAATTGAGCCAGAACTGGAGGTACTTGCAGGTGTCGTTGAAGAGTTTCAAATGCTTGTGCATGAGGGGCATCCCACGCGAATGGTGTGTATGTCCTCGTCAAACGAGTCAGGGGCTCACAGATTTGAGCGAAATCTTTCACAAAGCGGCGGTAGTAAGAACATAAACCTAGAAAGCGGTGGACTGCCTTTTGGTCCTGCAGTGGAGAGAAATTGGCAATAGCTTTGGTTTTGTCTGGGTCCAGCCGAACTCCCTCGCAACTGACGACGTGACCATAGAACTTCAGTGTAAGCAAAGTGGCATTTCTCATTTTTTTAACGTTACCCTAGAAGACTTTATGGCTTGCAGCACAACTTCGAGGCGCAGAAGTTGCTCCTCAAACGTTGCTGCGTACTCAACAAGAGTCCGTCCGGAGTAATAAAGGCGGTTTTTTCTCCGTCCCGTTCATCTACCTCTATTTGCCAATATCCAGATTTGAGGTTTCCTGGATCAGAAATATTTTGCATAGCAGAGGCGATCAAGAGCATCGTTGATTCCAGGAAGGGAATAAATATCTTTTTTAGTTACTTTGTTTAGGCGACGGTAGTCAACACAAAACCGTAGTGTACCATATTTTTCCTTCACGTGGACGACAGGTGCCGCCTAGGGACTACGGGAAAGCTGAATGACGTCGTCTCGAAGCATCTCCTTAATTTGACGACTGATTGCGACGCGTTCAGACACGCGGTAAGGTGACTGTCGGAGAAGGTGCAAGGCGTCATCAGTAATTATCAGATGCTTGGCCAAGTGTGTTCTTCCGACGCGGGAAGATGTCGAGAAGGTATCGCCGCAGCGCTGGAGGAGTTTTCTACTTGGGCTGGCTGCTGCGGCGAAAGCGCGGGGTTGATATCGTACTGGGAGTCGGGAACACCGGTGTGAACTTCTCTTGACGACACCATGGCAAGGCTGAGAGCTCGTCGAATGTCGGCGATACCATGAATGTAGGCCACAGTGGTCCCAAGGCTGAGATGTTGGTGCTCACCTACAAAATTCGTAAGCAGTACTTTGGTTCCTCAGTTTTCGAGGCAATCGACCCCTTTGGGGACAGCTAGACAGCGGCCGAAAACATAATTTGTTTGCTTTCGACGACGCCTTCAAACTTCCGCAGCGTATTCGCGCCGACAGACACCACAACACTCGAACGAGGTCGAATGGTGACGTAATAAAGGTTGTAAATAGTTGCGGGACATTCGGAAGCTCTGTGGACTGGGTTCTCGGTCGAGAACGTCCCTGACTTTGATTTAAGGTCAATGACCGCGGTTTTTTCTGTCAAAAAATCTATTCCGCGGATTAAGTCCCGAGAACACTGGTCGAGTACGACGAAGGCGGCCAGGTACGTATCCTCTTCGATGGTCACTCATTACGTGCACTTGCCATCTTGGGTGATCAAATGGCCCGGGCAGTACGAAGCTCTGGGCCCACCTAAGGTGAGGTCACCTTTTTAAGAGTCACGGCGAAATGTCCACTGATTAGCGAGTAGTCAGGGCCGGTGTCCACGAGTGCGGTGAAGTCGGTACCGTCAATTGAAAAGATAAGATCAGCACTTTTTTTTGTTTCGTTGCAGTGGAGAACTCATGCGGCGAGGCGTGTTATCGGGCTGGTGATCGTCGGTGCTTTGTAGAAGCGGTCGGTGATGTTTGTGCAGTGGCGGAGGATCTTGGACGTGTCACCAATGAGCAACCTTCCCCCAAAGGTTGCTGCTTCTAGTTTTCCCGATGGGGAATAGGAGACCTTCCGCGCTAAATATCGGCGGAAGAACGCCGCGCAGACGAGAAACGACGTGGAGACTGCGACCGAGCATAATAGTGTGGTGTTTCGGGTGCCGCGGCCAGGTACTCACTTTTTTGTCGAGGCCATTCACAACGCTGCCGTCGGGGCGCATCGGCACTATATCCCTGCATACCCATACGTCGGTAACGACAGTTGCGGTAGACGTGACCGGGCGCGCCGCAGTGATAGTAGAGAGGGCGTTGATCGGCAGTATGCCAGACGTCGCACTTCCGAGGGGGACCTTAGAAGGATGAAAAAGCATTGGTTGGTGGCGATTGTGCACAGGTGTATCGGGGCGGCTTTGGGGCGGCGGTGGACGGCGAACAGCTGCGGCGTATGTCATCATCTGGGGCGTTGTGTTCGGTTGAAGAGGGTCTGGCGGCGTGAGCGGCTGTTGTACCTCTTCGCGAATAATCTCCGAAATGAAAGAAACCTACGGCGACTGTGGGGCTAGAAAGAGCTTTTGAAGTTCTTCGCGTACGATGGTCCGGATAGTCTCTCGAAGGATGTCGTGGCTAGAAGCATCGACACCGCTGGTAGCCCTCAGCGACGGCGGACGCTCGTACTGTCTGGATCGCATGTGGAGCAACTCCTCCATCGTAGTGGCTTCGGAAACAATTTCGGCGACTGTTCTGGGTGGGCTTCGAACAATCCCAGCGAAGATTTGCCCCTTGATGCCCCTCATAAGAAAACCCAGCTTCTTCTGTTCGGACATGTTGGGATGAGCCCGGCGGAAGAGCTTCGCCATGTCCCCGGAGTAAACGAGGACGCTCTCGTTTGGTAGTTGGACGCGTGTCTGGAGGAGCAGCTCGGAACGTTCCTTCCGGAGGACGGTGGGAAAAGCCTACAAAAACTGAGCCTTGAAGGAAACCCACGTTGTTATTGTGGCCTCTCGGTTCTTAAACAAGTACGAGTGTACCCTTCAGCAAAAAAAAAAAAAAACACGTGGGCAGCTACGAGTCGTCAGCCCACCTGTTGTATTGGGCAACGCGCTCGAACTTCTCGAGCCAGTCCTCCGGGTGATCGCCTGGAAAACCATGAAAGGTGGTTGGCTCGCGTGGCTGTTGCAGCGCGACGGACGGTGAAGGGATGGCATCCGGCATACTGACGGGGTGTGGAAACTGATGGTTGCGCTGATTCAGAGGTCAGTTTTCTCAAGGTCGCACGAGACTGCAGATGCCCGAACTCTGGTTGCAGTCCTTGAAGCCGCCGGCTACCTTGCTGCTAGGGTGTAACTTCGATTTTCAAGGATTCAGGCGGGCTGGAGTCCCGGCTTTCTGGAGGAGTCGTGGGCATGAGCTCACCCAGCACCTCCACCAAGATGTCACGCGTGAATGCGAGAGATCACTGATCACAAGAGACAGCGGCAGGCTTCGACGAACGTCTTGACCACAGCTCCCGATCGCTTCTTCTTCTTCTTTTGAGGCGACGCGTGCTAGCGCAATGCACCGTGTCAATAATATTTCCATCTATCTTGACTATTAAATTGGTCCCGCTGCAACAACCTCATTATTTGAGGTGTAAAAGACGAACGGCGTAAATCTTAAGAGACTTTTCTGAGGAAGGTAGATGATAGATTCGGTGAGAAACTTGGTCATAAATTAAATTCCATAGAAAGAAATAATTGACTAGAGAAGAAAACGTTTGGCAAGGATCGTCCTGTTATCCTGAAGTTAAATGATTTGAGAGATAAGCTTAAAGTTACGCAGAACTGCCACAAGCTCAAAGGTATTCAAATGAGGATATCAGAAGACTATTTGAAAAGAGTTGTTGACATCCGCAAAAAGGTGTGAAATCCGTCAGATGTGAAAAGGAGCAATGGGCGAAAGATAAATTACTTTTTGACAACTTTAAAAGTAGCGACGCCTTTTAGGTTTGGGATGAAGTAGACGTTGAGGCATTGAAATGTCATACCTAAGCAGAAAGAGAACATAAGTGATTCAATAATTCTTCTTATGCATGATTAAAGGCGATGAATATAATCGGCAGAAGAAATGTCAACAAAGCAGCTGCCATTCAAAGCGTCACCTTAGAAAACGAAACAGTAATAATAATAGGAACTGAAAGTAAAAAATTTAAAAATAAGGAAAAGTAAAATAAAAAATAATATAGTAAGCTTGTTCAGGACGTGTTGGACGAGGAGGTCACGCCGCCAGATTATAAAAAAGTATGAAGAGTTTGGTTATAAAGAGCAGGTGGAGTGGCAATATTGGTTTTAAGCGGTATATTATCTGCATTAGATCTTCCATGTAATATAGAATCACTATGAATAAAAGTTAGGCCAACTAACCGCTCGGTGCTTTGCGGTGGTTTATACGTAGCTACAAGCTGCACTATAAAGATGCTTGTTCATCTAAAGAATTACATAGACACGTGTTTAACGCAGGATGACCAAACCATTTATTTAGGGGATTTTAATTTGCCCGGAATTGACTGGATTTCAGACTTTGTGCGTCCTAGTCAAAGGATAGTTGAACTTTATTTGTTGCACTTCAGTACAACGAATATTCTTAGCTCTGAAGAAATAATTAAGCTTGAGTAGGGGAAATTGCTGGGCTACTTGCAGCTGGCATTGTCAGTTTAAGGAATTTCATGGACATGCATTTAAAGCAGGTTATCATTTCGACAATTAAAACACAAGATTCCAAGCTACATGAGCGCTTCTTGACCTAGTGTTTGTGTCCTCTGAACTGCTACCATACCTTTTAATCTGTAAACTCTACGAAGGTATATCTGGTCAAAAGATGGTAATAGTTGACTTAGATACGGTACCAGATCCTTAGAAAAGCAAACGTAAGGCTTATCAAAACTTCTAAGCCGCTTACGTTTTTGGTGTGTCGGAATGCCTTGAGGGTTTGTTTGCTGGTTTTAAGTATCTCGCTGAAAGCGCTGGTACGGTTAGAAAACTATGGCATAAAATTTAAACATCGTGAAACACTCTATTAATAACTTCGCTCTCAAGCGTTTATCATGCACAAGGAAGAAGAGTCGTTAGATCACAAGACAAATCTTGGACATGAAACGAAAATTATGGAGAAAACGGAGGCAAATGAGTAAAAAATCTGTTCCTGGTGAGAGTAATGCCATTATTGAAATGAGTAAGGAGCTCAAGCATCTTGTCTAGGTTGCTAAGGGCATGTTCTACAATACAACAATGAAAAATTTGTAGTTTAGGCACCTTGCAAACTTTGGCGCTTTGTTAATCCTGCGAAACCTTGAAGTAATGGAGAATATAACACAGAGCACAGAATAACACAGAAGGACCTGAAAACCTTAGCTTGTTTTTCTTTTATTTCTCTTCATTTCTGACGACAACTTGTCACCTAATGTGGAAGGCTCCAGTTCAAGACAACGACAACAGAGAGTGAGGCGTACTTGCTGGTTCAATTGTCTGCAATGAAAAGTCCAAACCCTGACGGAATCTCCAACTAATTCCTGTACAGATAGGAAGAGTGGAATGCCAAACACGTCACAAAAGTGTTTCAAATAACTATTACCACAGGTTATTTCCCGTCTCCTTCGAAATATGCCAAAAGGTATTTCGATTGATAAGGGTGGTTGTAGAATCGTTGTCAATATTTTCCGACAAATTTATTTCTTTTGTACATGTTCTATGTCGCTTGATTATATTGTATTTAGACTCCTTGTGGAGTACCTTGAAAATAATAAAAAACATCATCCTTCTCAGCACGGGTTCCGAAAAAGACTTTCCAGAACTCCCAAGCTCATACACCTTTTTCACGACCTCTAGGAAGGAATAAATTGTCGTGGTCGAACTGACATATTATTCCTGGACTTTTCGAAAGCATTCGAAAGGGTGTCCCGTCCAAAGTTGTTCCTACCAGTAGTGCTGTATTCAGAAACTCAATAACAAACTGGTTGTCTTCTTACCTCTCCTCCAGTGAACTGTTTGTATTCATCGTCTTCTTCCTGGTGGTATATCGTGTTGCACAGAGAAGCTTTATGGGCCCTCTTTTAATCTTAGATTTTATAATCTAGCACAGTTCCAATCAGATTATTCGACGACAACTGCGTGGTATACCAAATAATGAAGACCCCATCTAATCAAGAAGAACTGAAGGGTAATCTGTAGTGCAAGTCCCGATGCAAAAATACTCTCTTATAACACCCTGGTGAAACTTGTAATTGAATATAGAAAATATTTTGGGATACCTACGCTGCGTCCAACAAAATAAAAATTGAAAAAGTTCAGAAACTTCCTCTGCGATTCATCTACTATATATATCGCCGAACACACGGCGTATTGCCATTACCTCAGGCGCAGCATCGCACCCCTAGAAGATGAAATCCTGCAAGATAGCTAAACCCGTGGCTAGCAACTGCACACAAACAAGTAATATGGGTATCAGGTCACCGGGGCATTCCAGGCAATGAGAGCGTAAATGCCTCAGCCCAAGCATTTCTATCCGGGCACTCAGTACGGATGTCATGGAACCTCCTACCCCCCCTTACTAACTTACACCGACAAACTTCCGCACTTAAGATTATTCCGTCGGGTCTACCCTCCGACGGCTAAGATACTAGACAAAGGAGATTAACTAAACCTTCGGAAGCTAAAGACCAACACTTAAAACAACCCACAAAGACTACACGCAATAGATCCAGAGTCGTTTGACACACTACACAAAATTCTGCGGGAAGAAGGCGGACCTGTACCATAGGGTATGTTACTGCCAACTAATTCAGGTGGTCACTTAATAACCAGCCAACGCAGGGAGGGTGGGAGGCAGCTCTCACCAGCTCGGACGAAACTAGCAAAAAGAGCTCATTGAGAGAGCCCGGATAGCAGCCTACGCCAATAGGGTTCCGGACTGAGGGTTCCAACCACCGTTGCAACCTACTAAACATTTTCTTTAAAATATTGTCACCGCAAGCATGCGGAAAGATTTTTTTTCCTCAAGCTAATAAAGAACGTAATATGCTGCCTGATTCTATTGTATAAAACAATTCAGTACCCGCACGATGACTCAGTGGTTAGCGCGCTCGCATACTTAATCCGTAGTATCCGGTTCAGAACCCGACCGCGGCAGCCGCATTTCGACGTGCGTTTCGATGGAGGCGAAACGCAAAGGAGCCCGTGTTCTGTACGATATCAGTGAACGTTGAAGATCAGCAGCTGGTAGAATTTACTTGGGAGCCATCCACTAGGGAACATCTTTGTTCCGTTCTTCTCTCAGTCTCTCCTTTATCCCTTCCATTAAGGCTGTGTTCAGGAGTCCACCGAGATTTGTGAGAAAGTTACTGCGCCATTTCCTTTCCTCAAAAACAAATTTGCATTTTTTGATGAACTAATCACGCGCGCAACTGATATGTATTATTCAATATGTAAAAAGTTTATTTTATCTTACCTTTCCCTCCTAATGTCTCTTCCTGTCCTCTCACCTCTTTCATTTCATTTTTCAATTCTGTCTGCTATTTTTTGTTTCCACTGTCCCAGCCAGGTGCTTTAGTATCGATAGCAGATGCCGGTGATGGCTAAAAAAACATTACCCTCTGTTTATTATTATTCTAATAAACCGCTTACTACCACTGCTGTGGATTTGCGCTGTCGGTGCAAAGATCCCCAGGTGGTCGAAATTATTCAGGACATCTCCTCTATGAGACCTTTTTCTTCTTTGACTCCCTCCTTTATCCCTTTCAATGCGGTCCGATTAGCGTGTACAACGAGAAGCGAGAATGAGTGTAATGATAAATAATAATAATTGGTTTTTAGGGAAAGGAAAGGGCGCAGCATCTGTCTCGTATATAGTTGGACACCTGAAAAGCGCCGGAAGGGAATTGATAACGGAGGGAGCGAGAGAAGAAAGGAAGAAAGAGGTGCCGTAATGGAGGGATTCGGAATAGTTTTGACAACCGGATTCGAACCCGACCATGGCGGGTGCATTTTTATGGAGGCAAAACGTTAGGGCGCTCGTGTGCAGTGCACGTTAAAGATCCCCAGGTGGACGAAATTATTCCGGAGTCCTCCAGTGCTGCAGGATTTCTCTGTAAGAAAACAACCTGCAGCACTACAGGCTTGCAAGACTCAGATTCCCCCCAGCAGATAAAACGCTCTCCAAGCAACAGGCCAAAGCCTGGCGTAAACTTCAAACTAACACCTATCCAAATCCCCAATTGTGTAGCTTCTATTCGGAAAGATTCTACTCAAACAAATGCAAAAATTGTGATGCGAAAGCCGATCTAAATCATATGATCTCGAACTGCCCGCAGTCCCTACCCGCGAGTCACTTCATTACCGACTCTGCTCATTGGGAGGCTCTGTTGCTCAGCCCCGACCCGGGGATACAGATCAAGCTCCTCCAGCTGGCTGAAGGCGCCGCCGCTGCCCAAGGGATAGCGGCCGCCGTTTAAGCGGGGGGCGACTTCGTGTCGCTCCTCTATATCCGCTGGAAATAAAGTTTCACAACCAACCAACCGGAGTCCTCCACTACGGCACCTCTTCCGTTTTTCTTTCACTCCCTCTTTCATCCCTTCTCAACAATAGTTTTTTCGGAAAGGAAAAGGAGCAGTGTCTGTGCCATATATCGGCGAAAACCTGAACCGCGCCTTAAGGGGAGGGTATTAAGGAGGGAGTGAAAGAAAAAGTGAAGAAAGAGGTGCCGTAGTGGAGGGCTCCGGAATAATTTAGACCACCTGGGCATCTTTAAAGAATTCACTGATATCGCACAGCGCGCGGGCGCCTTAGCGTTTTGCCTCCATAAAACGCAGCTGCCGCGGTCGGGTTCAAACCGGGGAACTCCGGATCAGTAGCCGAGCCCTAATCACTGAGCCACCGTATCAGGTCGTGAGTGTGCCAATTCGTTCTTTAGTTTCCGGTTGAAACGGCGTTTTTATGGAGGAAAAATGGCTTATGCGCCCGTGTGCTGTGGGATGTCAGTGAACGTGAAGGTCCCCAGGTGGTCGAAATTATTCCGGCGCCCTTCACTACGGGCACCTATTTCTTCGTTAGTCCTTTCACTCCCTCCTTAATTCCTTCCCTTACGCGAGGTTCAGGTGTCCAACGATATATGAGACAGATACTAGGCCATTTCGTTTCCCCAAAATCAACTATTATCTACTTTTATACTATGTTGTGCACTGTTCGTATTTGTTTTTATCAGGCGTGCGTATTCATCAGTTGCAGTTCGTGTTGTCCTTATTGGCTATTTAATAATAAATTAACAACAGAAGGAAAAGATGCTGCTAGCCGCGGCATCTGAAATCGAAACCTGACGCAGCTCAGCTGCCACTCTTTCATGGGTGCCCAAAATGCAAGTCTGTCTGTCTGTTGCTGTCAGGAAGAAAGAACAGGAAAGTGCACAGCCCTGCCCACTGGCTCAAGCCGAGCCACAATCGTTACCACGTGCAGATAGTAGGAGAGTTCAAAGATGGGATAGAAAGACAGGATAAAAAAGACACGCGGTTTAATAACCCAGGCCGATCCCGGAGGCAGTGCAGTACCGGGCCAACTGGTGGCGGAATTGAAGCAGCCTTCAAGCACTCCGCGACATTTCCAAAAATAAGTCAAATTGGGACCCGTATCAGATATTCAACAGGGTCTCCAATATCCAAAGATCCCAAAATACAAACTTGAACCCCTTCCTGTTATGCAGGCACGCGCTCTGCGCCGTTGCTTAGTTTTGCCTAAATCAGTGGCTAATGCTGTGTTCTACTTGGGGGCGCGGAAACTTGATGTAAAGTTACGGGTCAAGCTTCTCACTGTGTGGACGTTTTTAGTCTTTGGAGCCTGTTCCAGGATTGCCTATTCTATGATTTACAGCGAAACGTTCCCTATTTTTGGTACTCTTTGGACCAGGTAAAAGCTTTCGCAGGATGTGTTCGTTAATACCCTGCGGTCAAAAATCTCTATATCAATGTATTCTGCTGTACCAGTTAACCACGGCCTGGCTGATTCTGTACTCTTCTTTGACGACACCCTCCAAGCGAATGCTATGAATCTGGCTGCAAATGTATGAAATGCGCTTATTTAGGAATACCTGTATACATTTTAACCATATAATTAGGAAAGTATCCACGGTTGTTTTTACAGGTGCTGCCAGCAAAATGATTGGATTCGATTGGATTGCAACAGATTTATTGCGTCGAAAGCAGGTTGCAGGAGACACATACTAGACGGCTGCTAGCCCATGGCTAGCGGTGACCTCATTGTCCAGCTTGATTGCCAGTACTTGCAACTTGGAGTCAGAGCTGGCCAGAATAGCCTCCCACCACTCAGGAGAAAAGAGTTCTATCTGCTCCGCCGGAAGCGGATCATTCGCGCAGTTCCAAAACATGTGGTCGTATGTGTGCCACCACATTTATGGCAGTTTGGGTGGCTCTGGACAGGTGCATGAAGGCAAGCATTGGCGGACTCAAACGGCAGCGTTTAACAGTCGGCGCCAGGTAACTTCCTGCGCTTTTGTTAACGATTTGTGGGGAGCGGGATGTGCGCGCCTCGCCAGCCAAAGTGATGTGTGAAGTCATAAAATGGGATCAACCAGTGTTTCGTGAAATTCGGGTCGGAGGGGGCGCTCACTCCCGGCCACCTCGCTCCCGGGATTAGACGAATGGGCCGAGACCCATACCAATTCAACTTCTCTAATCGGTTGGGGGGCCTTTAGAAGAGTGCGGAGTGAGCTATATGTTATACGCCCCTCCGCCAAAATGGAAATGTCTCTTTAATTTGGAGTCGCTGAATATAACACCAGCACGTACGTTTGTTGGCTATAGCTCAGGCTATTGCCTCTTCCTGAAGCGCTCTGTCTTGTTTCTATCTTCCTCATCCATTGTCTTTTTTTGGGCGGTTTCAAGATGCACCCTATTCCTCCACTGTCTCGGAGGTGATGGTTTCTATGGAAGCCGCTGCCACCGGGGCGCCATTCCAGTTCACCGCGACCAGTGCAAATGCATTTTTCAGAATTTCTCGGTATTCTGCGGCGTCCAAGTACGCCAAATAGTCGTGTCGGCCGTATTAGGTGTGTACATCGCGAGTTATACCTGTGCGTCACTTTCGTGGTGCGCAGGGTGCATGATCTTGCGTCGTGGATTAATCAAAGGAGCTTTCTGTGTGTGTGGGTACCTACGTTTTCATATCCCTCTCTTGGAGCTGTTTGCAAATCCTTAGAGTATATAGGACGGCCCTTCCCGCGCTCGTACGAGTGAGTCGTCTTGGCTGCGAAACTAGTTTCCCCTCTCACATCTCTGAGAGTGGGTTGTGCATCTTAAGGAGCAGCAATCATTCCGTTGACGTACTGAGCTGGAGCCCAAGTGCCACCTTTTGGGCCTGCATGATTGCAGCTTCGACCTTGTTGCTTTCTGTGAAATACCGTGGCAGGTAAGGAAGAGAATAGATTATCCTGCTCATCACGAAAGCCTGCACGAGTCGACATAAATCTTTCTTTTTCATGCCTCGTCTTTTGCTGGAGATCCTCCTGATTATCCGCACAGTCTGGTTGACCGTGGCCGTGAGTCGCTTGATTCTTTCGGGGTTTCTTCGATTGTTCTGTATGTACATGTCCAGTATGCATATGGTTTCGACTGCCTCGACCGGAAATCTTAGCGCATATACATTAAGAGGTGTCGGGCTCTCAGGATTGCGTTCCTACCACGTGGCTTGAGCAATGAACCAGTGGTTCCAATTTCGAGTGCCAGCATTCAAGTTCCGCTCCCAGCGCGTTAGTTTCAATTATTGCACCTGCCTGCTGCAGGGTATTATCTATTTGGCAGTCATTTGCAGTGGTTACCCACAGGGTGTTGTCGTCCGCGTGAAAGGTCTGCTGCAGTCCGGCAAGGCGGCGAGATTAAGGGGTAGTGAAATGAGTGGAAGGTTAAAGAGGAAAGGCTTGAGCAGTGAGCCTTCTGGGGTGCCTCAGCTTCCCAGATGATTGGGCTAGATTTGAGGACACGTACGGCAAGTTCTGCAGTCCGCTCAAATAGGAATGATCGAACGTAATTGAATGCTCATTCTCCCGGGTCTATTTTAGAGAGATTCGTGAGGATGGGCTTATGAGAGACGTTGTCTAAGGCCTTGTTCAGGTCTAGCCCGAGCACTGCCTTCGTCGCGGTTCCGCGTGTGGGGTCCAGCACGTCCTTCTTAAGCTGGAGCATCGCGTCCTGTGTGGACAAGCTAGCCCTAAAGAAAATCTTTTTGGGAGGAAGTTGGTCGTGGTCTTGCGCGTAATTTTTCATTCGGTTAAGGATAATATGCACCGTCAGTTTTCCGATGCAAGACTCGAGGGAGATGTGTCGCACATTATCGATCGAGATAGATAGATAGATAAAGAGGAGGAGGGAACGGCAGGGATGTTAACCAGAAAGGAGTTCCAGTTGGCTGCCCTACACGAGGGAAGAGGGATTAGGGGACTAAAAGGAGGAATAGAGAAGGGAAAAAAGGCATAGCGCACACACGCACAACGCTGTCACAATTTGTCACTCAATCCAGTCGCTCTCAGTAGCCTTGTATGCCTTGAGGGCAGTCGACTGCTGTGGCCACGAACCGAGGATCTTTTGCTCTGTTAATGGGCGAGGATCCAGGACACAACACAGTGTATGTCTTGCACTCGCAAATGCAGGGCACTCACAGAGATGAGCGATGGTCTCCTCACAACCACAGCTGTCACAGGCAGGGCTGTCGGCCATCCCGATTCGGAAAGCATAGTAATTGGTAAATGCAACACCGATTCATAAACGGCATAAGTGTTGCGTCGCGACGTTCTAAATTACGTGGAATACGAAGGCGCAGTTCGGCTTGTCTAAGCAGTCTGCGCTTGGCCTTCTTGCCAACAACCGCTATGAAACCGTCGTCGGCCGAGGACGAGGAGTCTTCACTTGGCACCGAGTACACAACAGTGCCCTGGCTGCTCGAATCACTCTGGCAGTGCAGGCGCTTCCTCTGGGTTCCAATAGAGGCACAGCAACCTCCACTTCCATCGCCGTGGCAAAAAGGGAGCGGCGCCTCCCTAATTATAGCACAAATTACCAAAAAAATTCACCGACGTGAAGGCAGCGTTCTGATAAAGAAGAACTTCCTTCTCGATCGAGTGTTTCTTTCCCGGCTTGGGGATCAAGGTCACCCATGAATGCCTCCATTCCTGGGCGATCTCGCCTTTCCTCCAGTAGGTGTTCATTAGGTCTGTTAGAGGCGCGACAGACTTGGGACCTAGGTGAGCGTCTTGTTCGACACTCCGTCGGTGCCGCCGCGGAAGTGGTACGGAGGTTACCCAGAGCAAACCAGACCTCGACATCTACAATGTGTGCATCCAGTGTCTTATTGGGGAGACCCTTTGTATGCGGGTAGGGGTCTGTACGCGACGTGTTCAAGTAGCGTTTTTGCAGTTCGGCGAGTAGCTCTGCGTGGCAAAATAAAATGGCAGCCGCTTTCTCCCTTTCTACTTTCGCTCCCTCATATCGAAGAATAAAAGAGAGGGTAAGAAGAAAGGAAAAAAGAGGCGCCGTAGTGGACGGCTCCGAAGTAATATTCACCACCTGCGGATCTTTAACCTGCACTGACACGGTGCCCTTGTGCTGCGCAATATCAGTGAACGATAAAGATTCCCAGGTAGCCGAAATTATTCCGGAGCCCCCCACTACGGCACCCCTTTCTTCCTTTCTTCTTTCACTATCTCCTTTATTCCTTTCCTTTCGGCGCAGTTCAAGTGTCAGCCGTTATATGACACAGATAATGCGGTATTTCCTTTCCCCAAAAACAAGCCTCGAGAATGAGCTCCGGTGCGAAAGCTATGTCCGAGGGTCCAGCAAGCGAAACATTTTCGCATTCGTACAAATCTCTATCTCCTATAACTTTGTTTTCTATAGGGGTCAGTGAACGCCAAATGGAACGCTGGTTCACACTTGTGAGTGCACATAGAAAGAACAATTTTATACGTTGAACGACCCGCCGCGGTGGCTCAGTGATTAGGGCGCTCGACTACTGATCCGGAGTTCCCGGGTTCGAACCCGACCGCGGCGGCTGCGTTTTTATGGAGGAAAAACGCTAAGGCGCCAGTGTGCTGTGCGATGTCAGTGCACGTTAAAGATCCCCAGGTGGTCGAAATTATGCCGGAGCCCTCCACTACGGCACCTATTCTTCCTTTCTTCTTTCACTCCCTCCTTTATCCGCTCGGCGCCCGGACCGGACGGGGTGACATACCACATGCTGCGAAACCTGGATGCACAGCAACGACAGATCCTCCTGCAGCAGATCAACCTGGTGTGGGAACGCGGGGAGCTACCGGAGGATTGGCGAACCGCGGTCGTTTGTCCCATCCGAAAGGCAGGGCGCCCACCTACGGAGCTGAGCGGATACTGGCCAGTGGCATTAACATCGGCGGCAGGTAAGCTCATGGAGCATATGGCTTTGCAGCGTCTGAACGAGCGGGCTGCGGAGGCTGATTTGTTTGACGAGCGGCAGACGGGTTTCCGTGGGATGCGGTGCACGGCTGATTCTATATCGGACGTTGTTACAGCGCTGGAGCATGCCAGGGCAGCAGGCCAGGTCGCGCTGCTGCTGCTACTGGACGTCTCGGGCGCTTTTGACAACGTTAACCGCGCACCAATTCTCGCGGTGCTTGAGGGGGCCGGTGTGAGCGGGCGCCTTTTGCGATACGTTCATGGCTTCCTGAGCGGGCGCACCATGCGCGTACGAGTAGGGGGTAAGCTCTCCAAGCCTCGCCCGGTCGACATAGGCGTGCCGCAGGGCTCTGTCCTATCACCATTTCTGTTTATTGTGGCCATGTCGCTGGTGCCGGCCTTCCTCCCCACGAGCGGGCGACACCATGTGTACATGTCCATATATGCAGACGACATAGCTATGTGGTGCCGGGGACCACCGGGCGAGGCGTTCCGCGTGCGGGGGTGCCTTCAGAGAGCTCTGACCGCAGTCGATGCCGGATTGCGCGGCTTTGGTCTGTCGCTGAGCGCGGACAAATCGGTGGCCATGGCCTGCGTTTCGCGCTCGCGCGCGCACCTTGCGCCACTGTCACTGGACGGGACTCCGATTCCTTGGCGTAAATCGGTGCGGTACCTTGGCCTGGACATCGACTGGCGCCTTTCCTTCCGCCCCGCGGCGACCAAGGCCTGTCTGCAGATAAAGAGGATCACCGCTGCCGTGCACAAGCTCACCGCTCGAGGCCAGGGCATCTCCCAGCAAGCGGCGCTGCGTCTATACAATGCCGCAGCTTTGGGGGCGGTGCTCTATGCGCTGCCGCTCGTCACGGTGCGCAAGCCGTGCTGGAAGAAGCTCGAGCTTCAGCACCGCAAGTCCCTGCACGTGTGCCTAGGCCTGCCCAAAAACTCGCAGTGCGCCGCAACGTTGGCCGAGGCAGGAGCGTGGCCCCTTGAGCTCCAAGCAGCGCGCAGGGCACTGAATCACATCGACCGGCTTCACCGCGCACCGGACGGCGGCTCGCTGCTGCAGCGTATGCGCTCACACCCGCGCTCACGAATGGGCGCGGCGCTGCTCGAGTATGAGCAATTGACCCAAGGCCCACCCCCCTACGGCTCCTGCGCGCCCTGGCCTGCTGCCTCGGAGGTACAGCGAGAGATCGTCGGCATCGCGGGAAAGCGGAGCACACCCCTCTGCGCTGTGCAGCAGCTGGCCAGAGCCGTCATACACGAGGAGCTCCAGGACCATCTCCTCGTGTACACCGACGGCTCAGTGGCCCGCGACAGCTGCTGCCTTGCTGCGGCGGCCACCATCCCCGCCCTGCGACTGCACAGCCAGCAACACGCAACCTTCCAGGGCTCCTCCACCACGGCGGAGTTGATGGGGATCCGGCTCGGGCTGGACCTGCTGCTCACCCTCGGCCCTCCGCCGCCCAGGAGTGCTCTGCTGTGCGACTCCGGCGCCGCCCTCAGCCGCCTGCAATCTGACGGCCGCGGTACCCCACTAGTGCGGGAAATTCGCTCGCGCATCGAGCGCCTCGCGCAGAGAGGTTGTGCCGTGCGTGCACAGTGGGTGCCCGGTCACTGCGGCATCGCCGGCAACGAAGAAGCTGACGACCTCGCGACCGCTGCACACCAACTACCTGCCAGCGATCTGACACTTGCGCTGGAGGACGTGCGTGCGGCCATTCACGACCATCTCCGAAAGCAGCACCCCGACCCACGCATCGCGAGAGGTGAGCGCATCGACAGTGTCACCGGCTGTCGCGCACTTACACGGTCACGACGTGCAATGATCCTCCGCGCGCGCATTGCCTGCGTGTGGCCCGGGGAACGACGGGTGCGTCACGAATTCGCGACGAGTGATGTGTGTGACGGATGCGGTGCAGTGGAAACACTAGAACATCTGCTCCTTCGCTGCTCCGCGTTCGCCGATGCTCGTCGCGATATGCTCGCGGCCTATAGGGCGCAGGGCATACTACCAGACTCCATCAAGACGCTATTGTGGCCACAGGGCAGTGCGCGCACTCGTGAGCGAACTTTGGTGAGCCTCTGTCCATTCTTTGAACACACGGGCTTGACGTCCCGTCTGTTCTCCGTCAGGTAGTTACACGCAGTGACCGAACAATCCGCGAGTTCTACCTTGAACGATTAATAACTGGACGCCCCACTCCAGTTGTAACCTACACAGTGCTGTGCGCGTGTGTGATTTAATTCCTCTAAAATGAACTAATCACGCGCACAACCTGGACACATTTCTTATTGGGTAAATAGTTTGTACATATTACTTCTCCCCCTGTCCTCTATTCCTGTCCCCTCACCTCTTTCATTTCATTTCTCCATTCTGCCTGCTGTCCTTTATTTCCGCTGCCCCAGCTCAGGTGCATCAGTATCGATGGCAGATGCCGGGGCTAGCAAAAATTTTTTCTTTCCTTTTTACTATTATTTTTAATAAAACCACTACCACTACCACCACCCTCCTTTATCCCTACCATTACGGCGCGGTTCAGGTGTCCAAATATATATGGACAGATACTGCGCCATTTCCTTCCCCCCCCCAAAAAAAAACCAATTATTTTCTAGAAAATATAATTTGTTTCGGGGGAAAGATTTCGCAGTATCTGTCTCATATCTAGTCAGACACCTGAACCACGCCATGGGAAGGGGCAACTATGTAGTTTTCGCCACAAATGTTGACGTTATCAAGCGGCCATATGATGCACAAAGCAAGCCGAGCAGCGCAATATAAGGGAATGCTTCTCCTTACCTATCAGCCAATCGCTAACTTCATGCCGCACCATTATTCCGACTATATTGAGCAACCGTTCGTCGTACAGCTTTCCGGTTTGTTTCATACCATTTTTCTTTGCATTTTGCCTACATGTTATAGTCAAGTTTTGCGCTAGCTAGCGGCGGAGATTCGAACCGACGACATATGAACATTCCGTTGCATGCCTTCACACACATTACCCATGCCCTCAATGCGGTTTCAAAGAGCAGAAAAAACAGCTGTTTGCTTGGACGGCTACCTGACAAATGACACCAGTTCCTTTATCATACAAATAGAAGTCTCCCGTCGGGTACTGCCAATGGAGCCACTCTCTCCTGGACTATGCGATTCAGGCCATTCTATAGAACGCTTGATATTGCATGGTTATTTTAAGCAAACATGTAATTTTTTTGAAAATTTATTAACACTTCGGCACATGGTGCATAAATTATTTAAGTATTCTGTGGCCTGTGATTAGTTTGAATTCAATGTTCATGTTTCAGGAAGCAATTTTTCAAATTGAGCGAACGTCCAAACCCACCGCAGATAATTTCAAGCCTACCTTGCTGAGAAAAGAGCAAAACTTCATGAAATTGGCTACTGATACGGAGTTCCTGGGTTCTAACCCGACCGTGGCGGCTACGTTTTTATGGAGGCAAAACGCTAAGGCGCCCGTGTACTGTGCGATGTCAGAGCACGTTGAAGATTCCCAGGTGGTCGAAATTTCTCCTGAGCCCTCCACTACGGCACCTCTATCTTCCTTTCTTCTTCATTCCTCCTTTTATTCGTTTTCTTATTGCGTGGTTAGCGTGTCCGCCGTTATATGAGATAGATATTGTGTCACTTCCTTTCCCCAAAAACTAAGTATTATTATTACTTTTTCATGAAAACATACAAGCCTCAAGAATGCCACCCGCCTCGCTTGAGATCCCTATCGCGGCGGCCGCATTCCGATGGATGGATGGATGGATGGATGGATGGATGGATGGATGGATGGATGGATGGATGGACGGACGGACGGACGGACGGACGGACGGACGGACGGACGGACGGACGGACGGACGGACGGATGGATGGATGGATGGATGGATGGATGGATGGATGGATGGATGGATGGATGGATGGATGGATGGATGGATGGATGGATGGATGGATGGATGGACGGACGGACGGATGGATGGATGGACGGACGGACGGACGGACGGACGGACGGACGGGTGGATGGATGGATGGGTGGGTGGGTGGGTGGGTGGGTGGATGGATGGATGGATGGATGGATCTTGTACAGATCCTTGGGTCCACGGGTTGTATTTCACATAAAGCCCGATCCACTAGCCATTCTTGGTCGGCTGGCTGGGCGGTCCGTAAAGCATCTCCTCAGGAAGAATGAGTAGGAGTGGGGATGCGGGTACTGCGGGTGGGGAACGACATTCCCAAAGGTAGAGGAAAATGCAGATTTGGGCAGGTCCTAGGTGTTACAATGAGGGGCGAAGCTGGGGTGATAGCATGAGAGACTGTAAGGAGAAATAAAGCAGCCGGTTTGTATTGTCGCCTTGTGGCTCTTAATAACGGCGACGAGGTACTTTGGGGTGGTGGAAGTGTCTTGCGGCTGAGTTTGTAAATGTGATTTGATGACGTATAGGAAGGAACGATGTGGCCTCTTGCGCGGGTTTGGTGCCTGATCATCCGGGATCCGGGAAGGGTGTTCTCTGGGGAGAGGAGGCTGTGGCAAGAATATGGTGTGGTCGGCGTCGCCATGCCATTTAGTTAATGGCGGTACGTGGGCAGAAATGCTGCAAATTTCGGTTACGTTTTTGTCAATGGTGGAGTGGGTAGCGCAAGTGCGATATCCGCTCCTTCCGCCTCTGAAGGAGAAATAGTTCGGATAGAGGCGGCGGCCCCTACTCGGGCCGTCGTCATAGGCTGCGACTGCCGCGAAACACCTGCCTTTAAATTTTCTGCCGCGTCGACATAAAGGATATCAGAGCGGTTCCTGTATATATTGGTGAAATATCTCGCTCGAGCCTGCCGCCTACCCTGATTGTGGAAGCCCTCTTAGTGCGCCGTAAAGGCGTTTGGTATATATGCAATCTTGCGTGCGCAGAAAAATCATAAAGTGTGTATTACTTGTTAGGTGGGAATGGGGGGATTGAGACGGAGCTGTCGCGGTAGTCGTTGTCCTGTTACCGTGCGAATCAGACGGACTAATTGGTTGGTGCGTTGCGCCTCTATTAAATTGATGACGGTGTTGAAGGTACCAGTGGCCAGGAGACGTTTCGTGCTAACCGACTGCAGAAGACGTACACTGTAAAAAAAATCCGTCAAAATGACGGGAAATACCTTGGCAGCTCTATTTCCAAACATTTGACCGTTAAAATGATGGCACCAAGTCATTTTAATATGACGGTGTTTTTTCACCATTTTGATTTTCTTGTCAATCTGAAATACAAACGAACCGTCAATTTGATGACATATGACCATCAAAGTGACGGCAGAACATGATATCTAAATGACAGTTTTTCCATCATTTTGACGTCTCTCTTGTCAATTTGAAATACAACCGAACCGTCAATTTGATGACATTTGACCATCAAAGTGGCAGCAGAACATCATTTCTAAATGACAGTTCTTCCATCATTTTGATGTTTTTCTTGTCAATGTGAAATACAGCCAAACTCTCAATTTGATAGCATTTGACCGTAGCAGTTACAGCAAGCTGTCATTTCTAAATGACAATGTTTTTTCCTGACTTCGATGTCTTTTTATCAATTTGAAAATATAGCCAAACTGTAATTATGCCGCTGATTGTCTGCGAAGGCAAGCTGTCAATTTTAAAACTGTTTTTATGACTTCAAGACTTTTTGCAATTTTGAAATAATCTATAACTGTCAGTACAGCATTTGGCCATCAAGGTAATAGCAGGCTGTATTTTTGAAATGGCTATGCTTTTAATCATTCCAAAATTTGGCTTGTCAACATGAAATGCAACTGTGTTGTCAGTATGATGGCCAATATGACAAGTCTCAACATAATTCTGTGTCAATATATAGTGGGGTGAACCTGACCACATGACAGTAACTTGCAGTGGGCAGTACCTCATAAACCATGCAACAAAAACAAATTTACATTTCTACTTGCACATTTGTACATAAATTAAAGTGCCTTCAGCAGGCTCAGCAACTTAGGTGCGATTCCGCAGGCCCTGCCTTTGCCGCGCCCTTTCGTTGGGTTGATATGCCCAAGGTACCTGGAAACAAAACGAGGATAGAATAAATCCATGCTCCATAAACTGTGCCAATCACATACTCTGCCCACACACGTGAAATGCCATGAATGTGTGAACTGCACTACCTTCTGCAACACACAGTATTACGAAATGAAAAGACGAGATTAAAATCAGGTAGCAACAAATGTGAGCACACTAGTAGTGCGCTTAAATAGCTACATATACATGCACTAACAATAGATGATGTACCTAAATGTAACCATTATTACAACTCGTAAAACAAGCCCACAATTGCACATACACACCGTATAGTATATCTAGTAACAATAGGTGCTCATCATGTACAGGGATCATGCACAGAGTATAGAAACCATAACTATGCAAGAGCATTTTTCTGCATTTCGGTTTTTTCTGCTGTCAGCCGCATACATAGGTCAGTATTGATGTAACACCCTGATGTCCAGATATAGGCTGCAACTGCACATGTGGCAGCCATGCATACATTTAAAAACCTCATTATCATGCCTCATCATCTTACCATTTGCACAATGCTCATTCTAATATTGTGCTCTTGGCCACAAATAAGCGGAATTTCACACCTGAAATCTTCTGAGCAATCAAAAAACCTGTCACGATGATGAATGTCTTAATTTTTTTCTTTTACACTGCAACTGTTGACACAAATGGTGGCAAACTTCTCAGGTGCCGACATAGCCGACTTTACGATGGCTCTTTCAACTGTCCATTTCAAGTACTGAGGAATTCTGGACAAATATGGGATCACAGCATAATTTTTTTGAAACGGGCTAATAGTCCTGCCAGCCCCTAAACGTTCAACAGGTGAAAGGGTAAAGTGCCTTGTAATGGTTGCGACAGTACCTGTGAAGCTGTCCTGCCTATGTGTCACGTCTCCCGTTTCAATGCAAAATGAAAAAACTGACATTCATCATTGCAAAAGGTTTGTTAAGTGCCCAGACGGTGAGGTAGGGAGCTCTACTTTCTCGGGGCTGATTGTACACAGGCTAAAGCGAGCACTGCATCAATGGTAACAAGGGAACCTGAGGCCTTTAAAAGTGCAGAGAGGCATCCGGCAACTAAGTGCCACATGTGTGGACGCAACCCATCGTCAGACACACTGTAATGTTGCACTAGGACATTAGCCAGTGGACACGATACATAGTAGAGCGACTTAAAAGAACTGCATTTTCACTTAATCCTCGCTCCTATTTTTCCTGACGTCGGTGCTTATAAAAGTGCTGCACACATTACGTTTAGGAATAATTGACAGTAGCGCCTGTCCTATCTGGTTCTTCGTCCTAGCACCTTTCTTGCAGTACCAACCAAAAAAATAATCATAACACCGAAAAGTGTTATCTAGATGCACTCAAAGGACACGTGACCAAGTTTAGGCAATGCAAACTGCCAGGCTGGTGCATTCATCACATGACAATGATCAAATCCGCAGTTCTGCAAGTGTCAGAATACCAGAATTGGGTGCAATTTAAAATCAAACGTCCGACCTTCATCTCGCAATTTCCAGAGCTAGCCAATGTGAAAGGCTTGTTAGCATGTACTGCTGGCAAGTAGCACTATGTCAATAATCTTGCCGTTCTACTTTCTAAAGACGCCTGTGACTGGCAAATCACCATACAGCTGTGCCAAAAAAGCAACACGGTGCTTTGCCAGAGAACGAAGAAATGCACGAGAGGAATGCATGTGACGACATCAGAATTTCAGGGGAACAGGGCAGAACTGATCACTTGCAGGCACTGGCTAAGGAGGGCGAGTGCCTTTCCTCAGGAAAAAGAAGCCTGTTGCTCACACTATTGCCTCGGATTCCGATTGCTTATCAAACGCATCATCCACATTCACTCATTTACCTCTGCAAAAACTCCATGGCGAGGGGGCAGTTGGGAGGGTACGCAACGCTGAACACAAAGAAGGCACCAAGGACGAGGCCCATGGCCTTCTCAAGACTTTATGTAGAAATGAATTCTACAGAATCCACTGCAACGATGATCTTCTCTGTGTCCCCCATGCTTGATTCTGCAAGGAAAAAAATTAGTCACAAGGAAACGCTACCCACTAAAGGGGTGATCCAATAATTCGAGCAGCTCTATGGCCTTCGATGTGTACACTGAGAGAACCCGAATTCAAATGTACTCGTAAAAAGCCATACTGTGTCTTGTTGCTAGGCCTTATGGTACCCTGGCAGTAGACAGACACATGCAACATGCCCTTCCTTATCAGTGCTTTACACGCCACTAATTATATCTGTTAAAGACGATTGCTTCATGTAAACATACTACATAGACAAAAAAGAATTACCTTTGTCGACAGAATACTTCGGCCTTTTTAAGTAATGGGGAATAGTGATGAGGTAAAGAAACTTGGGCAAGCACCGAGGCAACTTTTCAAAGCCAGAGTGGCCCTCTATTTTGTACCTAGCCAAGCTCAGCTTCGTTCAAGCTTTCTAGCAAAACGTCATGCTTTTGGCAAGTCAAAATGCCGCACATTAGTCTCGATGAACTCTGGATATCACCTTTTAGTGCGGAGATTGCCACACCCTCCCCACTTATCAACCGTACTGCTACTGAGTTCCAAATTTTTTTACACTCTAATAAGAATAGAAAACTACTGGCCGAACTTGCACATTGTTATCATGTTTAATTATTAAACAAACTGCACATACATAAGATGAAGCAGCAATTAAGCCTTTCATCCAGGGCAAGCCTCATTCCTAAGTTTTGAATATGTCCTACTAAGTACGGTGAAATTACACAAAATCAGGTTACATCGTAGAATAATAAAATACACTGTACAAGCCATGTTTTGAGCCAAAGTTCTATAACAAATACACACCAATCACTTCAAGGTGCGGTGTTGTTGGCAGTCCTTCCAGCCCCCTTTCAGCTGCATGCTGGAAATTCACAAGCCATATGTTATTAGACTCCAGAGAAAACATCAGTGATCAGATACACGCATCTCAATAATAAATCAGAACCTTACTTCCAACGATCCTGCTGTCATCAAGGCACTTTCTACACCTCGTGTATAGTATCATTTTAGCGGAAATGGATGAAAATGCGGTATAAATTTACAAGACTACAAATTTATTTGATTCAATAATTCCTGGCTAATGGATACGCCAGTCGAAAGATATTTTTGGCCCTTGTTTGAGTTATAGCCAATAAGCTATAAAAATGAACATAATTTATTTGGAAATAAATATTGCTGAAATAATTAGGCCCATATCTTAATGCTATACAAGAATGAAACTGCACACAATTAGTACACAAATTAAACACTGAAAGCATTCAGCCACTTGTTAGATCTGCAAGACTACCACCAAACATTTCGGTAAGTCAAGCTGAGGAGTACTTCCTGCCATTGCGGCAGCTGCGAGAGCATTTTAAGAAATTTGAAGAAACAGGAAAAACAAAGTAGTTGAATCATCTCTCTCTAGGAACACAAATGGCAGTAGAACCTTAGAACCATCTGCATGTCCTACTAGGATATGCACTGCAAAAATATGAAAAAAAGAAAGAGCATGCCGGATGAAAGGAGACTACTTGGCTGTAGTTCTCGCCAAAGAAAGCACAAAGCAATTCCAGGATGTAAAACTATCTTGGAACCGCCTGTCGATCCTTGTCTACTGCTGATGTCACTGTGTGCAGCAAAGCTCGCATTCCATTCTTGGACAACTTCAGCATGTAGTCAACAACTTTTGGTCCTTTCAATGTCAATTCGTGAATGAATATTTCACAGAAAGAAAAACCAACAAGCGTGTCAAGATGCCCAAAGCAGTAGGTTTCTTCAAGCAGATGAGGCCATAGCCCCCGGATGTTTTGCGCAGTGACCTTTCCTTCCTTAATCTCTCTGCGCTGCCGAGCATATGTATCTGCCATCAGCCTCGAAACACTCTCACAAGGTGGACTGGTTTGCAATAGCAGACACCTTTTCTCACTGAGAGCTTCCCAAGTTTCTTGGTCGCAATCAGGCTGTCAGGCCACACAGCCATAAGAGTCAGTTGGCCCTTTTGGCATCTTTGCTGCAGGTTGATCAACCTGCTCTGACAAATTGTCAGTTCTCTTTGCATTCCGATTTGGCCGTCTTTTGTTCTCAAGGAATGTGCTCAGCTGCCAGTAAAATGAAGCGGCGTTATCGCCAATGATATCCCCTGCAGACGTCATGTCTGCAAAGGACTTGGGATACTCCATACTCACGAGTCTCGCAATATGTTTCACTGCTGCCATCCCAGGCATTGGATCATGTTTCGCTACTGCCTCCCCAAGCAGCTTCACAAGTCGGCGCATCATCTGTGGATTTGGCCTCTGTCCCTCTTTACTATCGGCAATCAGCTGATTTGGAAGCTCTGCCCAATTGATTTTAAACACCTGCAGCCACCTACGAGATGTGCTTGTGGCTGCAATAGTTGATGTCTGGGAATTGCTGGCTGATTTTTCACGCATTGTTAATAGTTGTTCAGCATTTCCGCCACTGCTAATGGGTGGTCCATCATTGCCATTGGTCTTGAGCCCTCTAAGGAGCTTACGTGCATAGAACAACTTCAAGTGAGGTTTGAAATCATCAATTTCTATGTAAATGAGGTCCTTTTCATGCTGGTAGCCTTCTGACTTCATATATTGACAAGAGTTACAAGTTCTTCTTCAGGGAGTTCTGGAACTATTCTTCGTATTGCTGATGCCGCAGATTCCATGCTCTGGTAAAGAAAGGAACATTCAAGTTGTAACTTCATTTATTTAAGGTATGTGCACAAAACAAGATAACAATCATCACCACATTAATCACAGTACTAATACACGGTCGAAGAGGAGGTTGAGTTGAGTTGAGTGGTTGTAAACTACCCGTGGGATTAGCCTTGCGGTTGCTGCCGGCAACTGCTCCACCGTAGCGACACCTAAATAGAAATCACAGAAAAACTGTCCGCAAAAACCCAAATAGACACTCCTGAGGTCACCATGTAGAGGCCAAATCCGTGTCCTGCAAGTAAAGTAGAAGAATGCGAGAAGCATCCCTTCTACTCGACTGGCTAACGCGCGGGAAAACAATGTCCTGAAGAGAACTGTGCGGAACTCCTGCCTTCTTGAGGGATCCGAATAACACAGCCCGTTCCGCGTTGTACAAAGTACAGCACAAGAGGTAATGTTCTATGTCACCACACACACCACACGTTGAACACAATGGTGACAACGCTAGGCCAGTCTTATACATCCACGCCGGCGTACGAGCAGAATCCGTGCGAACGTTGTGCAGCAAAGTGGCTTGGTACCTTTTGAGACCCTTGGTCACATATGGCTGATGAGGAGAGCTCCACAAAGAACTGAAGTTGCACAACACCACATCTCTGAACATTTGCTTGACTTCATGAGGGACTCCATGTACTGGAATCCCAGAGAGAGCTGTATGGGCGAGGTTGTCTGCTATCTCGTTGCCTAAGACACCTAGGTGCGAGGGCAACCATTGAAAAAGTAAAGAGAAGCCTTTGTTATTAGATTCTGCACCAAACGTAGGGATCTAAGACTCAAGGCATCAGTGGGGAACCCGTACTCTAACCTTTGAAGGGCAGATTTTGAATTCGTAATTATGACAGTAGGTTGAGGCGTACAACACCCTAGCTTCTTTAGAGCTGCCTCAATGGAAACGCTTTTGTCCATTGCGGAGGACACGACTTTAGTAAAACGAACAGACCAATCATACTTCAAAGACGGAATATGAAAAACAGCTGCACTAGATCCTCTGACCTTGTCCACAGAGCCGTCTGTAAAAATTTGAAGATGACTGGAATATTCGGTCTCAAGATGTTCCAGTACCAGCGAACGCATTTCCGCTAAAGGAGAATTCCGTTTAGCGCGAACGTGGGGAATTTTCAAAGAACAATCGAGGCTCGGAAAGGACCAAGGTGGCTTCAACGTCTTATGTCGATCTCGAAGGTCGTGACCCAGAGAACGAAGAGTATTTAAAGCCATGTACGCCCGGGACTCCGATCTCTTTCGAAGGCGCTGTAGAAGCGCTCTCCCGGCAACAGTCTCTCTGAGGCGGCCAATTTGCAGCAAAAGTCTTTGTGAAGCGGCTAGCCAAAGAGGTTTCGATTGAGACTCATACAGTACTGCATTGTTCGGAGCAGCCTGCGGAACGCCGAGAACCCTCCTTAATCCCATTCTGTGCAAAACCTCAAGGCGTTCCAGCTGCGATACCGAGGGGGAAATTAAAGGGAGCTGGTACATTATGCGACTTGTCACCAGGGCATCGTGAAGCCTGATCATTGAAGCAGGATGGTTTCCCCATTGCTCACTAGCAACTCTACGAAGCACATTGAGACGCGAAGATAGTGAAGCCACAATCAAGTCCACAGCTCGTCGCCACTGTAGACATGAGTCAATAGCGACGCCCAAAAAACGTATGTGGTTAACCTGACGAAGGCAAGACTGATCAAGGTCTATGCTCAGCCGCGCATACTGTCGTCCCCTACCAAAAACAGGACGAAGCTAGATTTCTCCACCGAGAGAGTCAACCCAACATCTTGAAGGTAACTTTTAACTGAAACCACGGCCTGTCGCGCTAATAGAGCTAAGCGTTTGTGTTGATATCCGGTTAACCAAAGACAAATGTCGTCTGCATATATCGACATATGGACATGCCTACAATGTTTTTGCACTTTTGCCGGAAGGCCAGCCATGACAACATTAAAGAGCGTTGGGGACAGGACACTACCCCGAGGTACCCCTCGCGATACCGCCCTTTCGGAGCTCATAGTACTGCCTAACCGCACTCGAAATTTACGATCACTGAGAAATGAGTGAATGAATCGCAGAAGATAGCCCTGTACGCCTATGACCTGCAGACTATTCAGTATTGAGCTCTGAAGGACGCTATCATAAGCCTTTGATACGTCTAGGAAAATAGCTTGTGTTGAAAGTCCAAAGGCACTCTGATGTTAAATGTGGCTTATCAAGTTCAGGACGCTATCTTGCGCGCTTAAACCTGTGCGGAATCCAGTCATGCATGTTGGTAGTACCCTTCTATCCTCAAGCCACCAAGACAAACGCTTACTTGCCATATTCTCCATGATCTTAGTCACACACGACGTCAGCGATACAGGACGATACGAGGCCGCGTCTGTCATCTCTTTGCTGGCCTTCAGCAGTGGGACTACACAAGCCACCTTCCATGAAGGGGGAACGTCACCAGACTCCCACACTCGATTGAGATAGGTTAGGAGCATCTTCCGGTGTTCCAGAGGCAGGTTCTGTAACATTTGATTGGTAATGCCGTCAGGACCTGGTGTACAGCGACGCCGCAGGCTGCGGAGTGCTGTCTGTAGTTCTCGAAGTGTGAACGGGGCGTCCATTACAGACGGAGACGTAGCAGGCAGAGCGCAGGGATGAATGCCTGGTCTGGAATTTACAAATGCATCCGCAAATTCCTCTGCCAAGCACACGAGATGTTTCTGCGTGCGCAATGCAAGCGCCTCGAAAGGTTTACTCGAACGAGAGCCACCAGCAAGACTGCCAACGACACGCCAAATTCTCGTTATCGGTGACAAAACAGTCAAACTAGCGCAAAAGGATGCCCACTGGGACCTACAGAGCTTGTTCGCATGACGTCTAATCGCTGAGTTGACCCTGTTGAAAGTTGTCTTCAAGGCTCTGTCTTCCTTCTTCCGCAACAGTTGTCGCTCCGCCCTTCTGCGCGCTGCGCAGAGGTTCCTGAGTTTTAAATCCGGAGTCGAAAAATGATCAGGTAGCTTGAGCGCCGTGGTAGCAGCCATCTTGGCATAAATCATTTTGTCTGTCACATCACCGGAAACACAGGTTAATTGCTCCCTGTATTTGTCCCAATTAACAACATGGAAAATTTTAGGACCACACAGATGGAAGTCGGCAGTAAACACAAATATCGGGTAGTGATCACTTCCCATTTGGTCAGCTCTAGTTGACCAATGCACACGGACGTCAGGTGAATGTAAGGTTAAGTCTTTAGATGTGGGTGAGGTTGGAGGCTGAAAGAAAGTGGGACTTCCGTCATTGGCCACACACAGGTCCAAACTGTCGATGACTTCTACAAGTTGGCGTCCGCGAGGATCTGTGTTCCTGTCACCCCAGGCAGGGTGGTGGGCGTTGAAGTCACCGCAGGTGATTCTGGGTGCTGGGCAGCGGTCACAAAGTTGCTGGAGGAACATAGCCAAATCGACCTTCTTCCGCGAGGACACGTATACTGATGCAATGGACAGAGTTCGGAAGGCGAGCCGAATCCTCACAGCCACTACATCAATACTGTCGGTGCAAAGATCGGTGGCGTTCAAAGCCACATGAGGAATCTCCCTTTGTATGTAAAGGGCGGCACTTCCTGCGGGAAAAGACTTTATGCTGCAATTCTTGTTCGCGACGTATCCCGGCAAAGACCTCCTGCTTGGCAAGCCAGCCTCCGAGAGGGCCAGTACTGGAACACAGGTCTCTTTCAAGAACAATTTTAGTTCTGCTAATCTACTTAGAATCCCAGTGCAGTTCCATTGCATGATAAACGGCACTTTTCTAGGGTTTTTAGTTGCAACAGGTTGAATAAAACTAGCCATCTAGTAGTTGAAGTTCTCTGCAAAGGCGGTGATCAAGGTCTCAAAGGAAAGCACCAGCTGTATAAAGTTCTTCAAAGTGCCAGGCTGCATCGCTTGGCTAAATGAACGCAGGACATCAAACAAAATGCGTAGAAGGTCGGAGAGATTCCAGCTTTTGAGCTCCTTATTTTGCTGCACGCACTGGCGCACCACTTCGACAAAAGACGGGGACTGGGACCCACTCTTGGCCACGGTAGCTGGTGTCTGCATCCCTTTTAAGGCAAGGGGATGTCCTCCATGTTGTCGAGTCTTGCTGTGATTTGGTCGCTGAGGAACATGGACACTTTTTGCAGAAGCAGATCGACCAGCCAGCTCACCCTCGGAGGCCGTTGCCGACTTGCTCGGATCAGGTCGTGCAGCGACGTCGCTTGCTACCACGTCCCGAGCTTCCGACTCGAGCGCAGGGAACTCTTCACTTCCATGTATCGGCTTCTCAGTAGGTTGTAGTTTGGGGCCACTAATGAAGGACTTGCGACGGTGTAAGGCGCTTTCACGGAATGTGCAGCCACTGAAACTCGCTGGATGGTCACCTCCACAATTAGCGCAAGCAAAATCTGCCTTGCACTTTTTGTAATCATGGCCACCACCACCCCGCTTGCAACGTTGATGTTTGTTGCAAACTCTCGCTACATGTCCAAAGCGTTGGCACCTGAAGCACCGGGGAGGAGTTTCAACGAACTCGTGGACTGCATGTTTGGTGAAACCAAGGTCAATTATTCCAGGGAGCTCGGTGTTCGGAGCAAACGTTAGCACAAAAGAGTATGTAGGCTTCGCTGCCCATTGTTGTTCTCCAGGCTCCACCCGGCGCATTAACCGTCGCACGTGCAGAACTCCTTGCGGTTTCAAGTAGTCAAGAAGGGCTTTTTCCGAATACCACACTGGTACTCCTTTATAACACGTGTTAGTCATGTAGGAATGTCGCAACCGGGCTTGTACTCGTATGCCACCGAACTAAGAGCACCGCAGAAGAATGTCTACTTGCTCTTCGTTGAGATATCTAGATGAAGAGCCCCTTGCGTTGTGAAGCGACTGCGAATGGGAGCAGATCCCAGTAGTACTTTAATATCATCGAACAGCCTGATAGGGTTCCACTCTCTGAAGTCAACACCTTTCTCTTTTGGCTGAACTATCACTGGGATGCCGACTGTCCGGTGCTTTCGATGACTCACCACTTTGAAGCCATCGTTGTCCATTTCCGCCATGTCAGCCACTTCCTCGTTAGAGGCGACGATAGTTGAGTCGTCCCCACTGAGCGATGATGACGCGCAGCACTGCTGGACGTTCCTGATGACTGGCAGATCCCCGCCATGTGATGCCATGGCCGCCTCCGCCCCACTGGGCTCCTTCGGATGGCGCTGTCCCTTTAAGGATACCGGCGCCGGAGCTTCCGTACTCTTCCCGTAGGGACAGTACCGCCTTAAAGACGTGGCCATCTTCCAAGGATGGATCCTAGTTAATAACTAGAAAACAAAGCAAAATTACTGAGCTGAGGTGACAACATTGTTGTTGTTGTTGTTGTTAGCCTATCAAAAGATGGCACATACCCACACTGGGGGATCGGCCAAGAATCGGGTGGCTATAGATCGAGCAGCGTCGTCTTCCTCTTCCTCCTCCTCTCGAAGAGGAGGTGTCCAGTACTACTGCAGGGTTTTGCAGAAGCTGGGAGCTGCACGAAAAGCTATTTGCAGATTAAACTGTTTGCTTACATTCCTTGTAAAAAAATTGTATTGAAAAAGCATGCACAAAAATCTGTTTTCTTTTTTGTATTGAAACTACAGAACAACTAACGTGTTATGAAATGGGCCAGAAAACACCGTAGGCGCAAGAAATCTCACTGCTCTATGACACTTCTTAAAAAAAGAAAGGTGTCTTCGACTAACATCGACCAAATCTCCCCCAAGTATATGTAATCCAAAAAACATTCCTTTCACACATAATGAACAAAGTCATCATCATGATTAAGAGTCAGGACATTCCTAGAGGCACAAGCATACACATTCAATAAACTCCTGTGAACAAGCTGCTCATATTTCATACACACCGGATCTTCATTCGTGAAGGTAACTACCTTAAGGCCTCTGTCACCCCATTCTTCGTTTGTGCAAGGTGCACCAATGAAATAAATACTCCGTTCAATGAATACAAAACAGCTAATCTTCGCTGCCTTCAAACACGCACCTACACTATACAAGATAACAGAGCCAGCTTCATAAGTAGTACCCTTGCAGGTTAATTGAAGGCTTAGTTCTGCTGACTCTGGTGCTGGGAATTGCGAGCGAAGTTCACGCACTATCATGGCATCTGGGATCTCTGATTGCAATGCAAAGTACTTTTCTTGCACCAAATAGTCAGGGATAACATTTCCTGCCCTACAATATGCTTGAAGCATTTCATGCTTGCTCGTCATTGTAAGTGTAATATTCTTGAAGTTCTGTGAGGCTCGGATAATGCGCTTGAAGTTTGAATGCTTACTATCAAAACGCAATGTTGATAAATGAACCAATGGACCGAAACGATAAATAAGATCGAGGTAATGGCTCAAAAAACGATGTTTGGGTCTCAGAGGCACTGCTGCAAAAGTCTTTTTCAGTGATGTATTCACCAATAAGAACCCTGAGGTACTCAACCTGAGTAATAATAAGCTTGGGAGACATAACTATAATATTAATAGATTTTAACATCAAGTACAAGCTCCGTACCTCATCTTCACAGTCAGTAATTTCATCATGGATGAGAATAGGCAGCAGTCTTATCAAGTAATAGATTTCAACTGGATGCTCACGCACTTTACAGCTGTTGTTATTCAGAAGAGTTGCTGGCCTGCTTTTAGCGTCCCGATGGCTTAGAGATATATTCTTGATTCACTCATTTAGCTGTCCAACTGTAAACCATTTTTTTTACAAACAATGTGCTTAAAAGTAGTGACAAATCAAATGGAGCGATCTCTTCTAAAATGTCATGAGCAACACATGGTGGCAGCCCAGACGTCACATGAAAACACTCCAAGGCATTAAAAGAAGAGTCAAATTTCACGCCTTTTGCCAAGTCACAGTAACCCTGTTCGGCCATGCTTACACAGTTATGCTCATCATGTGAGCGTTGCAGCCCCAGTAAATGGGGGTTGTTCAGAATGTCCTCCTTCGTGACCTCACAGTATCGACAAAACCACCTTGACATAGAAAAGTTTTCTGTGAAGCCACCAATTCCATGGCTTCCCAAATTGTCACCCAGGATAGCAACAAAGGCACATTTGAAGTGATTACTTCCCACAATAATTCTATTTTCTTCAAGGTCCTTAAATTCGGCAACAACTGTCTTCATCACCGCATGGTGGCCTAGATTCACAATTGTCGACTCAAAGCAAATCATCACTAACTGAATATTATGCACATTTGTGGTAAAGTGTGAAGTAAGTTAGCAACACTGTAATGCATCCCCATAACTTTGTGCTTTTTTCTTGCCGATCCAAGAGGATTTGCCACTTCAAATGCATTCTGGTACAAGACCAGCTGAATAGTGCCACTGCTCTGCAGTAAGTAGGCAGACTCTTTACAAAGGTTTCCATCACTGAAGCCAGAAAGATACTGGCTGTCACAAACAGCACCCTTGTTTAATGCTTGTTTCACTGCGACGTCTGCAAGCATCGCAGCAAGAGACTGCTTATTTGGCACATAATCAATACTTCATTCATTCTTAAAGGTCATCTCGACTGGCTCTATCATTTTAAATTCTTTTTTATAAAAGTCGTGCCGTGCATATTTACTTCGCAACACGCCAACAACTGTATTAAAAGGGGTTTCTTCATTGCTTAATGCAGAGAAAATTTTGCCGGATGCTTCGTCATCTATGTTTTGTTCGTGAAGTATCTGACCAATAACACTGAGCCTGCGGTCTGCGGACCATAAATTCATAGCATGAATTTCAGCACTGATACTGTGCACCACGGATGACGGTACAAGGTGAAATGATTCTAATTTCATTAAAAACAGGGCTGCATTTCTTGTTTGCCAAGACTGCGCAATAGAGTCTGCAGCATCTGAAGATGCTAGTTCAACAGCGGAGCAGTCATCGACACTGCTAGGTGCAGCAAAATCTTCACATTCTGCCACACTGCGCCTTAGACACAAACTGCTGCCATGACAGCGACTTACATGAGAAGTGAAAGATTCCGGATTTGAAAACTCTTTTTTTCAGTTAACAAAACAACATGCTGTGGCAACACCAGAAAAAAATGTGTTTTTTAACATGCGTAACAACATCTTTCTTGAAGAGAAACTGGGCATCACAGAATGTATGAGGACAGCTAAATGTTTCTCCTGATGAAGTTGGAGAAGCAACATTGTTACATGACTACGCGAAACATGTACAGGCAGCGCATTAAATGTTCTGAAATGTGTGGAGCAGCCCCTGTTTATGCAAGGTATGTTACTGTTATGAATATTGGAATGAATTTTGTATTGTGTAGACAGGGACGAGCGCTTACCGAACAGGCCAGTGTCCTCACTTGGAATGAGGCCTTTTCGCTGGTAGAACCCAAGAAGCCTGGCTCGGCAGGTCGTGGTCACAATGCTTGCGATGAGCAGGGGAGCATGGGTAGGTGAAGGCTGAACACAAAGTAAAGAGCCCGATGCAGAAGAAATATAACTCAGAAGTACTTGTATTTGGGCGTGTTGGTTCATATCTTTTCAGGAGGACACAGGGGCGCAACAAAAACACACGGACAAAGAAGTAGACAGGGACGAGCGCTTACCGAACAGGCCAGTGACCTCACTTGGAATGAGGCCTTTTCGCTGGTAGAACCCAAGAAGCCTGGCTCGGCAGGTCGTGGTCACAATGCTTGCGATGAGCAGGGGAGCATGGGTAGGTGAAGGCTGAACACAAAGTAAAGAGCCCGATGCAGAAGAAATATAACTCAGAAGTACTTGTATTTGGGCGTGTTGGTTCATATCTTTTCAGGAGGACACAGGGGCGCAACAAAAACACACGGACAAAGAAGTAGACAGGGACGAGCGCTTACCGAACAGGCCAGTGACCTCACTTGGAATGAGGCCTTTTCGCTGGTAGAACCCAAGAAGCCTGGCTCGGCAGGTCGTGGTCACAATGCTTGCGATGAGCAGGGGAGCATGGGTAGGTGAAGGCTGAACACAAAGTAAAGAGCCCGATGCAGAAGAAATATAACTCAGAAGTACTTGTCTGGCAAAAATGACGTAAAATCATGATAGCAAACAAAGTTTGCACGCAATCTAGCTTGGATGTATGCGCCTAGGAGCCAGCTGCGCTGATGACGTGCCGCAGATGTGCCTTGGGCGCATGTGGAGAGCTCGCCTGCGCATTAAAGATTTCAGTTATTAATCTTAAGCGTCCTCAGAAGAAAGAAGTAGATGAAAAAGATTCTGCGATATCAAGTGCATACATTGCTTGATGGAGCTTCAAAACTGAGTTGACATCCGTGGCCAAATATTCGTCAGAGCTGCCACAAAGTCCACGCTGACCCTTGCTTGAAAATATTCCAGACCTCCTCTGCAAACTAGAGATGATTGGTGCTATTAGTAATCAATGGTAGCCCCTTGACAGTTCCGTAAGGTAACTTGCATGCTACAGGCACAAGCAGATGTTTGCACGTGTCTTTGTTATAAACATTTTATTATTGCATTTATGAACAATGCAATGAAAAGTATGTTTTCCTGACTGTATTCCACACGACATACACATTAAAACTTTGTATTATTGCTGTGTATACCATATAAAGGATTGGGCCACAAAATAGACTATTTGAAGTTGGTTAGTCACCACTGGGCTAGTTGTTAGATTGTCATGCTTCTGAAAATACCATCAGTGTCGCTCAGCCCTCTGATAACTTCAAAATGGTAGCCATGGGGTGCTTAGTGGACACAAGTGGCCAAGCTATAGGAGGCAAAATCTTGCACAGCTTAGGGGACGACTTATAGGCGGGCACAAAAAATCGATCATGCGGTTGGCCAGAGTAGTTTTTGACTAGTAATGGGATGCATGCTTTAAATTAAAGCAAGCTGGTCGTCGCATGCAACCACAGGAAATGTAAAGAACGCACCTGCTAGAGCAGGGTCCCAGTATTGTAAAATTACTGCATTTTAGCCTGCGACACTCCTTGATTGGTCAAAATTCAAACATGCCCCTCCTTAAATGGAATAGTTTTGTGGCCAGTTTGACATTTGACCAATCCCGGAGTGCAGGAAGCTTAAATAGAGTTGTTTTACATCGGGAACCAGGACAGAACATGTTACTGGGGTCGTGCTTATGTTGCCATTAAAGACCCTCCAGATAACAAATTTGCAAACGCATGCCCTTTGAAGCTTCGCTAAATGAACTTGCATAATTGTACAACTGCCTGAAAATATCACCTTGTTTGAAAAAATTTTTTATTCCGAAATATTTGTTGACTTTCCTTTTGATAACCACGCTACAGTGGGAGAATGGCGGTACCTTGTTGAGGCGATTTTTAAAAAGTCTGTTGAATATAAAAGAAGCTTATTGCTATATTAGCAACTACACTCGTTTGATTAAAATAAGCATTACTTTTCGAATAGGCCTCGAATCATCATTGCAGAGCTTTGTTGCGATCACCCCATTTGTAATGAAGCCAAGTTGTAGTTAGCGTACTTAAAATGTGTTTTCTCATAAAACCTACTTTGCAAGCGAGCTCGCATCATGTAAAACCGGCCAGATTAAAGAGGCACCTAATCTTCACTGGTGCACAGCACAGTGGGGCTCTATACACACGCGGTAATTTTGTTTTTGATGAAGTAACTTATAAATGAATGGAGCTAGTAAGGCACATATTTCGTATCGGTAGCTATGTAAGATGCGCGAAATATACAGCATTGTTACGCTCGCGATAAAGGCACTGTTTTTCCCCCTGAAAAATCAAATCCATACTTTCAGCGCGTCAAATCTTCCACGACATTCTGTTTGTGCAGTATGCTCGCTTTCTGTGCCAGCGCAATCCGGGGCACTAAGTTCAACTTTCTGTAGACGGTAACGGCTTGGCTGGCACCTACCCAACGTGGGGCACTTTCGATCGCGATCGAGCCGATCCTGAACAGGATCGAGCTGCCCCATCGCCACCGGACACCGACGTATGGGGCTCGGTGTGCCAGGAAGCGAGGAACAACAAAAAAGAGAGAGCGTAAGAAATAAAACAGAAAAAAGCTGATCAGTGCACGAAAAGTAGTCTGCTTTTTATTGACGAATACTTTTCCGAACCTACGACAGTTGTGCCGACACCATGTATTCAAGGGAGCTGCAGATGGCCAGCATGGTAGTCATAGCACGTCTTCGCCTGAATTACAACTGAAAATGTAAAAAATGGTTTTTACGACAATTTTTACTGCCCATTAAGCCCATTCCTAAGGTGTTCTGTATTTAAACAGAGACGCATGGCACGCTAGAGCTCGACCAACTCGATTTCGATCCTTGGCCCGCGAGAAGTAATCGTACCCGAAAGTCAGGCTCGATCGCGATTGTATGCGCACGCATGATAAAGATACTATAAACGACTTTCTTCGTCTCTCTTCAATTAACGTGCGCTGTTGCAAATGGGTTGCAAGCCCCAAGGGTAGCGTTGGCCTGGCGGCCTGGGGCACAGCTGGAAACATCCGAAGGTCCTGGCAAAGGATGAGTCGACTGGCAACAGAGCAACTTGTTTATTCTGGCATCGCAAAAGAGCAGCCGGTCAGGGCGACCACGTTACTCGAAGGAAGAAATCGAAGTCCCTCGTTGGCGTCCGGGGCAGCTCCCTTTATACCCACGGAGTCGAGGGCAAGAAGGAACGGCTTGGGAAGAGGCGTCCGATACGGCGACGCTTGAACATGTTCAGACGTGACGTGCGCGTCCGCCGGGCCGGCACCGGTCAGACCTCCTCGCCTCCCAGTTGGGGAGCTCCTCTCCCCGGCTGCCGCGCTTTGACAAGCGTGGGCACCAACATGCACACACACACACACGCACGCACGACGACACGTGGCACTGAAACCTGCCTGGGCGCGCTTGGCGGGAGGCGTTGCGGCAGCGATGAACGGGCCCAAAATGACCGCCAGTTTGAACGAAGCCGCGGCGTCCGTTGCATCCGCGCCGGCTATACCGCGCGTCGCAGGCGAAACGTAACAGCGCCAATGCTCTTCGTACGCTTTAGTGTTCCTCACAGGAAGTATTTTTTTACACGTGTGCGCACGCAGCCCCTTAAAATCGCTGCACGTGGCTGAACCATGAGGCCGTGATTCACGCACGAAGGGCCACGCGCGAAAAATCGCGGTTGTGTGGTTTCCGCTTTACGTAGAAGCACGTCTCTAAACGGCAATCTCAGGCCCACGGTCATCGGTGCGTGTATACATTACGCGTGAGAACTAGCGTGCTCCTCGTAGCTATGCGCATCACAGAACGGTTACTGCACGAACGAAGCATATAAGCAGAACAGTTACCTTTACCCGCTGCAGTTGATTTTCGGCTGCAGACCATACGTTCCTTGATTGCGTCTTCGCGGTCTTCCAACGCGCCACACAAAAAAGGCAAAATGGCGAAAAAAGCAGAACGCACACCCGGCCAGAAGCAGCGGGCACAAAGAAAAGCGAGAGGGAACCAGCGCACACAACAACCGGACCAGCAGGAGGACTCCTTCCTTGACAGCGCCCGCGGGGGCCGGAAGCGCGCGTTGAACGACGTCTCACATGACATACCCCTACGCGCCAGCCAATAGAGTTTCTCGTTTTTGTGTTGCGCTCTCTGTCTCTTTCTCCTCGCTCGCTCGTTCACGGCGAAGTCTCCGTCTTTCCCGTTTGACGCCGGCGGCTCGTCAAAATAGATAAAAAGGTGGCCGTCAAAATGATGGTTTGTTTTTACAGTGTAGGGCAGAGGTCACTGCCGTGCGTATTAGGATGTATGCCTGTTGTGCTTGGCGCTGAGTGAGTATGTGGTATGGGAGGAAGTACGTAAATATGGTAATGAATATTGCATTGCTGATATTGAGGGTTTCGGGTCCAGGCACCCAATAATTATGTGGTGCGCCGCGCCTGAATAAAGGAAATAACGCAGTATCTGACTCACATGTCGGCCGACACATGAAGCGTGCCGCAAGGGAAGAAATACAGGAGGGACTAAGAGAAGAAATGAAGAAATAGGGGCCGTAGTGGCTTAAATATTTTCTGGCTTAGAAGCACTTCGTTTACAGCAGCCGGTCATAGTTTGTAGTAATAAAAGGAACAGTGTTGTGTAGAGATTAGTCCAGAAGTCAGCTGCGATCGATGCTTCTTTCTTCTCTCTTTAAATGACTTACGGTTGCGGCTGCTCAATTTTTATTTTGAGCAGCCTAATCCTAAAATGATTACTTTTATATTACTGAGTTGATAAATAGTCTGTATGAATGAATGATTTCGTTCAAACGTTTGTTCAGACATCTTCGCAATGTTCCAGCCAGATTTTATGCAGCTTCAAATATTATAATGTCAGTTGTAAATCCACATCACCTTAAAAACGAATCTGTTTCACCAGCCACTGCAGACCGGGCTTCTCGCCTGTGCCTCCGAAGTGTAACTACCCCATCACTCTTACTGGCCGCGTCGGCAAAAGGGGAGTGCTCAGGAAGGCAACTCTTAATCTCTCTCCGTCTTCCTTCCCTCGTTAATGAAGGGGTACGCAACCTACCTCATTACTTTTTTTTATATCGTACACTCACATATCGAGCTGTTTCCGAATCGCTGAGAGTGTGTCCCGGATGGCATGTCACCATCGACGTCGCAATACTCTCTCTCTCCACGCGATATATATCAATGGCGCTTCGATCGATTTAATACGGCAGCGCAGAGCACTTGGCACTGAGGACGGCTGCAGCGATGTGCGCAAAGGATTTGCCGGTTGTTGGAGCAATGTCGCGTTGATCTAGGAGACAGCTATTGGTAGAGGCTTGCAGTTGGTCTAAAACTTGTCGGCAGTCAGCGCGGCTATACTAAGAATAGGGCGGCATTCTAACTACTTAATGTTCTCAGTTGGCCTCCCTCAATCACTCACCTCAAAGCGTGTGAGTGACTCGATATGTTTGTAATGGCAGGCTAGAATATGTGTAGTGGTGAACTGTGACTGGATGAGTAGGTGACAACATGAGCAAGAATTTTTGTGATTAACTTTAAAAGCATGAAGTCTGCAAAATGAAGCGATCAAATCTTGAAACTCGAATGGTCAACCAGAGAAGTGAAAAATGCCTCAAAATCAATTCTGATAATATTTTATACTTTTACATAACGAAGTGGCATGAAACAGTAGCATCTACAGCAACAAAATTAGGCGACTTCTGCCAGCCATCCCAAACGTCCCACACAACACTGTGCAAGGCAAGTCCTACGAGCCTCACTTTGATGGAATTTAGCCCGTAAAGTGAAGGGCTCACGGCAGCCATTGAACATTTGTGGCGCGCATACGACCACTCCGTGTGCGGCTTGGCTTGCGCAAAATTCTCGTTACGCCATTACAACGCGATTTCGCCCGAATTGCAGTACACGTACGGCAGCAAAACACACGCTGGATACACCCATGCCAACACCTGCTCCTTCACGAGGTGGTGAGCCCATGCAGGTAACAGCACACTCTCACGCGCCTTTAATGTCGCCCATGCTACGAATACACCGGAGCAAAACATATGATGTTGTTCATTCATTTATCTATCGATTTATTTGTTTAATACGTACATATTGATATATTTATTGTTACTCAAATGGCCGTATGTAGGGTTTTACATGAGGTGTGGTCATCTTCAGTTAATGATGTGTTCAATGGCAAACCAGAAATTTGATTACCGAGTGCACACGAAACGCCTGTGCCAGAGAACGTAACTGCGTAGTTCGACGGCACAGCAGCTCGGTGGCCGCATTTTGATTGTGGTGAAATGCTGAAGCCGTCATGCTCTGTGCGATGTCAGTACGCTTTAAACGATTTAGGTGACCAGATTTGTCCGGAAGCTTCCACGAAGAGAATCTCTCTCTCAAAAAACCTTTCCTTTCTCTCCATGTCTCATGACTTTCGTCGGGGAATTTTAAGGTGTCTGCATTGAGTGACAAATATAAGGTGTCCTGGCTTGCCTGTTGCTTCTGCTGTCATGGCTCAGAAGCTACGCGAAGGCATATCATCTCCGTCGGCGTATATGTTGCAGTTCTTTTTTTGATGAACATTCATGGTAGACTAGTCATTAAGGCTGTCATAAACGAAACGCGTGTTAAATGTGTCTGGATTTGGAAAAGGGTTCATTATATATATAATATTTATTATGAAAATTTATATATCGATTTTTTTCTTTTAAGAACACGTTAAAAAACTTGGAAATGGCAAAGAGTGCAGGGTCAAGCAGCATTTGTTCTACATAAAAATCACCAGAAGTGATTTTCTTTCAGTTTCAAGAGCTATGTAGAGGACATAACATGTGGGTTTTGGCCCTGTATTTTTGCACCTGTCTCTAATAATTACGCGGCCTTATTTTTGATTCTTCAGCCCTAGAGCACCCTTTGAACATCACCTTCTATCCGTGAAGGAAACTAAAACTACAATTAAGCAATGGGTACAATGTTGGACTGTACGCACCACTTCATAAAAAGTTTTCATAATTTATTGGTGTTGATTCCTATACACAATGTTTGCAACTGTGGCAGAAACGCTGCCGTATGTACACTGCAGTCACATTTGTTTCCAGTTACTAACTGCTGTTTCAAATAAAAGCTTCAACATTACCCATAATAAAGTTTTGACTCCTTGTCTGCTATTCAATGTTTGCAACTATCGCTCGTTTAGGAATTAAAAAGCGCAGGAGTTAACGACAACACTGATCAGCATAGAGGAGCGGACATGGCATCACAGAATGAAGTGTGGTCGGGCGTAAGCGCATTCCACTGCATATCTAGACCATTGTGGATTAGGCGATGTAAGCCGGGCAATATTATCTCTATTTCTACTTATATTTCTATTATATGCACCGACAGCAATCTAATTCGAGTCCGTAGAATAACAAATCATGACACTGAAGCTCTGCGTCGAATGTGTGACGTGTTAGTGTTTACGGTTATTTTGTACTTTTTGTTCATAAGTACACCTTTGTAATTGAACACGCTTTTCAGCATGCATACGAGGCATACTGGGCAACTTTACTTACCGCCAGTCAGACCAGGTCTTTATATGACAGAACCGCCGGAAAGAGTCGCAGAGGCCCAGGTGTATCGTGTCTGACTCGCAACACAAAGGTCATGGGTTCGAACGCGAGCAATTACCCCATATTTTTTTGCAGCGTATATAAACTACTTTGCATCCTTATATGTCTTAAAGAACTTTGACAAGCTATAACTTTAAAGTCTCAATTTAACTTACGTTGTAAAAATTTTCATTCTCGAGCTCAGCGTATGACGTCACAAACCTCTTGAATAATTATTAATTTATTTTTGGTGAAAGAAAATGGCGCAGTATCTGTCTCATTTATCGTTGGATACCCAAACCGCGCCGTAAGAGAAGACATTAAGAGGGAGTGAAAGAAGAGAGGAAGAAAGGGGTGGTGGTGGTAATGGTTTTTTTAAATAAAATAACAGTAAAAAGGAAGGGAAAGATTTTTGCTAGCCTCAGCATCTGCCAACGATACTGAAGCACCTGAGCTGGGGCGGTGGAAATAAAGAATAGCAGGAAGAATGGAGAAATGAAAAGAGAGAGGTGAGGGGACAGGAAGAGAGAATAGAGGGAGAAGTAATATGTACAAGCTATTTGCACAATAAGAAATGTGTACAGGTTGTGCACCTGATTAGTTCATTTTAAAACACACACGCACAGCACTGTGTTGGCTACAACTGGAGTGGGGCGTCCAGTGATTAATTGTTCAAGGTAGAACTCACAAAGTGTTCGGTCACCGCGTGTAACTACCTGACGGAGAACAGACAGGACGTCAAGCCCGTGTGTTTGAGGAATGCACAGAGGCTCCCCAAAGTTTGCTCACCAGTGCGCGCACTGCTCTGCGGCCACAATAGCGTCTTGATGGAGTCTGGTAGTATGCCCTGCGCCCTATAGGCCGCGAGCATATCGCGACGAGCATCGGCGAACGCGGCACAGTGAAGGAGCAGGTGTTCCAGTGTTTCCACTGCACCGCATCCGTCACACACATCACTCGTCGCGATTCCGTGACGCACCCGTCGTTCCCCGGGCCACACGCAGCCAATGCGCGCGCGGAGGATCATTGCACGTTGTGACCGTGTAAGTGCGCGACAGCCGGTGATACTATCGATGCGTTCACCTCCTGCGATGCCTATGTCGGGGTGCTGCTCTCTGAGATGGTCGTGGATGGCCGCATGCACGTCCTCCAGCGCAAGGGGCAGATCGCTCGCAGGTAGTTGGGGTGTAGCGGTCGCGAGGTCGTCAGCTTCTTCTTTGCCGGCGATGCCGCAATGACCCACTGTGCACGCAAGGCACATCCTCTCTGCGCGAGGTGCTCGATGCGCGAGCGAATTTCAAGCACTAGTGGGGTACTGCGGTCGTTAGATTGCAGGTGGCTGAGGGCGGCGCGGGAGTCGCACAGTAGAGAATTCCTGGGCGGTGGAGGGCCGAGGGTGAGCAGCATATCCAGCCCGAGTCGGATTTTCATCATGTCCGCTGTGGTAGAGGAGCCCAGGAAGGTTGCGTGTTGCTGGCTGTGCAGTTGCAGGACGGAGATGGTAGCCGCCGCTGCAGAAAGAGATGCCGTAGTGGAGGGCTCGGAATATTTTCAACCACCTAGGGATCTTTAACGTGCACTGACATCGCACAGCACACGGTCGCCTTAGCGTTTTTCTTCCATAAAAACGCACCCGCCGCGGTCGACCAATTCCAAATTATGGGGACAGCGCGCACGCCTTTTTTCCAAAATATTTGACCTAACGTTCTCGCACGGACGTAGAAGGTTTTTGAAGTGCGCACCAATTTTCTTAAGACTACTGTGATAGGTGGCTAATTTTCTGCCGAATGCAGACATGCGCAATCCAAATCAGTTGACAACAGAAAGTCACGAAAATTTATCATCCCCGCAGGTTAAGGCTGGGAGAAAAGACACGTTGCGCTAGGAGGCGCTGCGAGTGTTATATCGAGGTGTAACACACACTCTGTAAACACACCGTGGACAAATGAATTACCGGGAGTGCCTTGGTTTACATCTCCAACAATTACGGGTAACGGCCACTACTCCATTGTGTTTTGTAAGCCTGAATAGTGCGGTGCTGCTTTGCTCAAACGAAAAGACTTATTTTAGTCTGTCTGGACCGAGAGGCCGTTTATTACAAAGCTAGAGAGTATACCTTATTTAAGGGAGAAATTTGCAAGCTTCGGTGACATGTAACGCAGTTCACGAGAGATACTTTACGAGAGTTAGCTGCTGGGCAAGTTGTTTGTAGAATTAATCACACGCTTCTGGCGTCAAGACATACACCATACAAGGTAGAAGACAGCAAGGGCGCTTACTGACAACTGTAAGTTATTGAGGTGAAAGCGATAGAAATATATGCCCTTCCGAAACCTTTGGGCACGTCCACGCGTACAATGCAACAAAAATATACAACCAGAAGATCTTACAGTAGCAGGCGTGAAAAGAATTTCTTAGCCCAATAGAGATAAACAGATGCGCCACTAATTTTTGTGTGAAAGGCTTCCAGATTATCACGTCCTGTTTGTTGTCTGTCTCTGCGCGGAATCCTCTATATCTGGACACTGCTATTCCTATGCCGTAAAAAGCTTCTCTTTATCTTATGTAGCCTATGCTTAAAAATCTGATCTCCCCTTTCCTTTGCAAAAAAGGGAAAAGTAGATTTCCAGGTACTGCGCACACTTGTCCAAATAAGCCTTCCTTAAAGTTAAAGAAAGGTCGCGAAAACCGCACACTCCGCGCAGCAGGACAAGAAAAAATTCGACTGAGGTTCAACATAGCTGAACCTGGTTATTTGGCTGCACCGTCACCGTACATTTCGACTTGGGATTTCAGTGTGTGCCGCATGACGGAGCTTCCAGCGCACGCCATGTAAGAAGGAAATTCACCGGAAACGTACTTCACTACTCGCTTAATTGGGATGTCTGTACTTGCATGCTCATAATTAAATTATTCTTGCTTGCTTCAGTGCATGTATCGAAGGTACGTTTCCTAGACACGTGTGCATTCTACAGACCTCCTTCATTCACTTCCAAGAGAATAACAGTCTTGGCGGACCCATGCAATCATCCGCCAAGCGTCCGTACAGGCGTCTCACAGTTTCTTTGCGTTTTTTTTATTAATTCAGGCCTCATCAATATCATATCTGCGAAGAGACACTACCTGCAAAGTTTGTACGCGACAATTAGAGTTTTCGCCAAAAGACTGGATATAGGCGTAGGCGACGGCGCACTGCCGCGCTAGCATACGAATAAACAAAGAAAAGAAAGCAAAAACACAAGAGCTTTCTGCTACCAACTTCCTCTCTTTGCAAATTGAAACTTGCGTCCATGCTACAGTGTAACAGCGAAACGGGACCCACGGAAGAAAAGCAGTGATTGCGAGAAACTAATTAGCGGAACGTACACGGCGAGAAAAACAGCATGGATTCAGGAAAGTATACTTAATTGCCCGCAAGACCGAACATTAATCTTGGATTGGCGTGTAGGCAGCTGCAGAGTCGAGTAATACACCATACTAAAAATCTCAAGAGGAAGAAGCATCAGATATTCGCCGCAAAAATTTCTCAGAAGAGAGGAAGCCTTCACAGACAATTAGAGACAGGTTCGTACCCTTACGTACGCATACAAAACAAAATGAACCCTACGATGTACGCGGACAAATGTCTCTAGTGTGATGAAAAACCCACACTACGTCATATAACATGGGGCCGCCAACACATAGACGTGGTCTGGAAATTCAAATCCCGAGGGCGGCGAAATGGCGGACTCGGCTGTCCAGCGACAACTGTGAAGGCCACTATTTGATACAGCCACCCCGACGGGCTGAAGCGGCCAACACAGTCGTGGACTGAGGGCAACAGTCCATTGATTACAAAAATCAGGGGGCACAGTGTTTATCCAAAGTGCATTCAGGCGAAAGCCTTTAGCGAGGTGTTGCTGCTTGTGACGCTGATATGTGGTTAAGATGTTGATTAAATAATACAGAGCGTTCAGCGGCAACCTTCAGAATCGGCGTTCAGGAGGCGTCTGGCAACGTATGTCTGGTGAGCGCTCCTCTGGAACGATAGTGGCGCCACTCAATCACGTCACATGCTCATCACCCACACGACCCACACATGCTCATCACCCATCATTTCCTTTGCGATGCCACCAGACTTATGTTCATTGATCGCAGCTGCCCGCAACTGCTTCCACAATTGTAGCTGCTTAGGTCCCTTATCTCGATGACGTGATTGGTTTGACTGACAGGTATAGTGTGACAGTTTTCAGCGAACATCCCCACTAGCGAGTCATGAGCATACAATGTCCTTCGCTTTAGAAGTGGACGAGGTCGACAGAGAAGACTTCTGGGGATACAACCTATAGAGAACATTTCTCAAGATGCTGCAAAGCCGCAGAAAGGAGCACAAGAGTTCAACAAATATTTCCTCCTCCTCCTCCTCGTCGCCCTTGTACCTTAGTGGTAAGTAAAAGAGAGCCCAACTGTCTGTGATCGAATCACGGCTAACTCGTATATTTTAGACTGAAACCTCTACCTAACGATCGAACAATCCGGCTTATTGCTAAATCCCCTTACCTAGAACAAAAAATTAAGAAATAAATATATATAAATGCGGCTTCGTTTCGAACTCACGGCAACTCGAAAAACACCCGCCGTGGTGGCCCAGTGTTTAGGGCGCTTGGCTACTGATTCGGAGTACCTGGGTGAGAACAAGACCGCGGTGGCCCCGTTTTGATGGAGGCGAAACGCTAACCTAACGCTAACCCCAAGTGGTCGAAATTACTCAGGAGGCCTCTCTACTGTGGCAAATTCTTCTTCCTTTATTCTCTTCGCCCCTCCTTTAACCCTTCACATGAGGCGCGAGTCAGGCGAAAGCGGATACGTTAGACAGACAGTGCGCCATTTTCTATTCCAAAAAATTTCTCAGCGCGCACAGATTCCATTTGCTGGCCACAGCATGAAAGCACCATGCTGAAGCTGTATTTTTCAGCATATTTCATAGAATGATACAATTGTTTTATGCACATGACCTATCATCAGACAAAGACAAAAGTTGCAAATCAATAGACCTAAGCAACGAAGCGAAAAAAAATTGTTACAGGGCACGTAGCTAACACATAATAATACGACACATGTCAGCAGCAAAGACGCAAAGAAATAAAAATGGACAGCACCGCCCTAAGAGCGCTGCAGCAATATGCAATAGATGCAGCCGATCAAGCCACATATTAAGTTTACTGCAACATATTTTTAGCGCTGTGCATTGTGCATGTTCAGCTATGAACTTGCATCTGCAACGCGAACTTATCCTAGATCAGACGTTAGCCTGAGTTTAGTATATTTTCCAGACGTGTCGACGACCCAGCAAAGCAAGACCTTTATGCAGTCAGGCTAAACACATTCATTGGCTCGTCTACTGATTTTAACTACATTAAAGGACTACAATTTTTGGTTCATCCCTGGTAAAGTACCGATCAACAGAAAGGCCAGCTTTTTCCACTCCCACTTTATCCTTTCGCTGACGCGCGGTTCAGGTGTCCGCAGATATGTGAGACATATACTTCTCCATTTCCTTTCCAGAAAACCCAAATTATTACAGAAAGGCCAGCAGACAGGTGAGTCGTCGCCGTGTTGCATTTTAAGGCGAAATCCTAACGCGCCCCATAACGAGCGTGCGTTATAGTGTGTGCACGCTGATGGTAAATCCCAGCGATGGTAAGAAAAAATTATATGTGTATTAGTTCAGCTAATCTCGCCACAAAAAGCGAAAGCTCTCGGTGTTCATTGTGTTCATTGGAGTTGGCGTCGACAACGTTCTGGCTGCCGATGATTTTGAGTAAAAGAAGGGCGCATGACTGGCTTTCTGGTTCAGTGGAATGTAATTATAATTGCTTTTTGTGGAAAGGAAATGGCGCAGTATCTGTCTCATATATCGGCGGACACCTGAACGCGCCGTAAGGAAAGAGATAAGGAAGAGCGGCAAAAGAAAAGAAGAAAGAGGTGACATAGTGGAGGGCTTCGGAATAAATTCGACCTCCTGGGGATCTTTAACATCACCCGCCACGGTGGCTCAGTGGGTAGGGCGCTCGGCTACTCATCCCTAGTTCCCGTGTTCGAACCCTCCTTGGGCTGCTGCGTTTTTATGGAGGCAATAGGCGAAGGCGCCCGTATGCTTTGCAATGTCAATTAACGTTAAAGATCCCCAGATGGTCGAAAATATTCCGGAGCCCTCCACTACGCCACCGGTTCCCTTTTCTTCCATTCCCTCGTTCATCCCTTCCCTAACGGCGCGGTTAAGGTGTCCAACGATTATGAATCAATCTTTTATTTCAACTTGTGGTTGGAGAGAAAAAAGCAGCAAATGAGACGCCGCTTGACAGGCCTTACCACCCGTACAAGTCAGCTGTAGGCACAAGGCGGACACAACCACCAAATAAAACAAAGAATACAAAAGAATATTGAACAGGAATGACAGTAACCATTAAACAAACAACCATCAAATAAAACAAGGAATACTTAAGAATATAGAACAGGAATGACTGTAACAGGCGTATATCTCAATTATCAACATTATTAATACAAGAATTTTCACAGTTTTAACAGAGTGATACCTAAGATGGTATGAAAACATCTGAATTCACTGAAGAATAGACTCACGAGTAAAGTTCTTTCGGAGTGTGAATTTAGAAGTAGTGTTTAGTTGGTCACAGGATGTGCTCTTCAAGAATTTTGGTACGGTAAAGTTTAACATGAAATGCCTGTAATTGGTCCTGCACTTCGGTAGTACAGATGTATACTGTGCTCTGGTGTCGCATGATGAGTGGCGACATATAAGTTCAACAATATTAGAAATAAAAGAATCACGGCTTCTTATTAGCGCTTTATAAAAGCATGCAAATCTGTAACCAAACATCTTGTTGACCGATACAATATTATATTGCCAGTAAATATGCCTAGTCGGTGAATCATACGATCAGTTCACAATCGCACGAAGCATTTTCTTTTGTAAGGTTTGCATTTTAAGATGTTAGAGAGCGTTGTATTGCCCAATATAAAGTGACAGTAGCTAAGGTGGGAGTAAAGAAAAAGCATAATATAAGATTAACTTAGTTTTGACAGGTAGAATATGCCTATTTCGAGAAATGATTCCGACGATTCTCGAAGGTGTTACAGTAAGATTATTAGCATGGACATCCCACGTCATCGTGCTGCTGAATGTTACGCAGATTGATATGAAGGTATCTACATATTTATGACAGTGCCACTGAGGTATAAGGAAGTGCGATGGAGTACTTGTTTTCTTTTAGGCAAGAATAGTATCGCTTCGTGTTTGCTTTGTTTATTTTTAATGAGTTCACAAATGACGATGTGGCAAGTGATAAGAGGGCGCGGTTCGCTGTATCTGCTAGGCATTGTATATCTTTAGAGGAGAATTACAGGCTGGCGCCGTCTGCATAGGTAATCTATTTTTCATGTGTGCTGATTTTTAGGATAGAACTTATATATTTATTAAACAAGAGTGACCCCAAGATGCTACCCTGAGGTAGGCTATTTGAAGTCCTTAATGCTTCTGAAGAGGAATGATTAATACTCATATGATTTAATTATTCTAACAAAGATATGACTTAGTCTAAGCGCATACCCTCGTATGCCGTAGTGGTCCAGATTTGCGAAAAGAATATCGTGATTTAGGCAGTCGAAGGCTTTGCTAAAATCAACAAAAATGCAAAGAGTTAGGAGCTGCTCCTCAAAATTTTTTAATATGTATTGTTGGAATTCAGGTAGCAGCATCCCACCGCCGCCACCAGTCGTTGTGATTCAGGTAGCGTGACTGGGCCGGAGAAAAGACGAGGACGATCGGAGTAAGAAAACTTGGAAAACTTTATACAAGGACTATTTATATTATGTACAAGTACAGGCAACTGAGAGTGCTTCGCAGTAAAGAGAGCTTCTTAGGCGCCAGGAGTCTCTGATACCTCTCAGGAAGGGGGCTCTTTCCTGGTATCAAACCAGCAGCTCCTTAAATACTCTTCGTATTCCCCAGATCCCTAGCTGGGGAATACAGTTCGAAGAATGACGTAAATCACACGACGGCACTGATGGTACCACCCACGGCAGGGCAGTCCTGATGTTTCTTCACAGCTCGGTCGAGAGAAAGAGAACACGACCCGATCACGTTATCGTCGCCGCGGCCTCCAGGTGGCCGCGCACTTGCGTCCGGACCGCGCCTATGTTCACCCGGAGGGCACCCGCATGACACAGGAATGCAGGCTGTCTCCCAGCAGGTGTCGAAAGAGCTTGTACTGGTGACCGGAACGCGGAAGCTCTGTCGAAGGTGCGGCACTCGGGCAATTGTTCAAATCCAGCGTGACTGAAGGGGACCACACTGATACCGCACTTCGCCGTGGCGAGGGCCGAAACGAATACGCTTATGGTCGTCGCTGGCATACGTGTTGAACACCTGGGCACGCTATTGTCGTCGCTGCTTCCGGAAATCCTGTCCGAACACGTGGGGACGCTATTGTCGTCGTTGTCTCCGGCAGTCCTACAGTCACCTCTCCCCCAGACGGCTCACCCACCCTCGCGGTGGTCTTCAGGGAATCCTCCCCATGCCCAATTTCGCCGAATTCCACAGCAGGAAGGAAGCGCGGGCACAACAGTGTTCTTTTTGGACAAGTAGCGCATGCTCTGTAGACTTGTATTCTGTAAAGCCATATTGACACTCAGTTATTACGCACGGTTTAAGAAAAAAGTCGTGAAGAAGGATACGTATTATTTGTTCTGAGCCTTTAGAAAAATACGGAAGTATAGAAACTGGCCTAAAATTTCCCAGGGTGTTTGTATCTCCTTTCTTGTATACCACAGCTACTCTAGCTAGCTGCATGTCGTTTGGGAGCTGGGCTGTCGTAAATGCGATATTGTATATATAGGTTAGGCATGGCGTAATTATGTCAAGGATGTATTTAACTGGCTGACTTTGAATATTAGGCGGGTCAAGACTACAAGTGTCCTTTAGTTCTCTGCATATTTTAATACCTTCCCTTTCGTCTGTTGGTCTTATAAAGAGGAACGCTATTAATTTATCATCCAGAATATTAGAGATGCCTGCATTCAACTGGCTACGACCAACTTCGGAGAACCATTTATTAAACGAGTTTGCAATATGCGCGCCTGATGTTTCTTTGCCATCAATTATTAAGCTTGTAATGTTACTATTTTGTGGGTTCTAATTTAAAAGCAAATTTAGGAGTCTACACTTTTTTTAGGGTTGCTGGAAAGTTGCTTATTGAATAAGTTCTTATAGTAAGCTGTCCTAGCTACCTTATTTTTTTATTCAAACGGTTGTGTAGTAATTTAAACCTGCATATTATGTCAGCGTCTTTAGTTTTAATGAATTTTGCAAACATCTTGTGTTTCTGGTTCACGAGACGTGTAAGACGACGGCTCATCCGGGGCTTCCGAGCGTTTTTACATGGCCCTATGTCAACCATAGGAAACATTCATTGTATAACAAAAGAAAAATTTCCAGGAATTTTCGATAAGCCCCTCCATCTGTGTTTTCTTTTTATATGGAATCCCAACTTACTGAGGAAATGTGGCTCTGAAATGGTTGAAGCCTTTCTTTAGAAATAACTTCCCGCCGGGCCTTCACAATCACCTTTGAAGGTGTTTTTGTTTTTCTCAACTCAAGAAAACAGGCAAATGGTCGCTTATGTCTAATGCAATATGGCCTGAGAAAATTGTATTTTTGCTGTTCTTGACTATGAGGTCCAGCGTCAAAGAGCAGGTGGCAGTGATGTGTGTAGGACAAATGATAGCGTTACGGAAACCAGGGGACTGGAGGAGCAGTGAAAGCTGTTTTTGTGCTGGAATAATTGTGCTCATATCGAAGTTGAAATCTCCCACTATGCAAGAAGAAACGTTTTCTGAATATAAAAAGTATGATTAACGCTCAACTTTATTGAAAAACTTGTTTAAGTTTCTCTGAGGGGGGCGGTAAAGAAAAGAAAATGTTTCACGAGCTGATTTCACATTATTTCAATATCAGCATTGCAAATGCAGTGATCAGATAGCAGTTCACAGACATACATGTTTTTCTCGAGAAGGGCAACGCCTTCCCCGCGTTTTGTCGTGTGATTGACATAAAAAAATATACCCCAGTATTCACAGAACATCAGTATTATGATGATACCATGTTTCAGGTAAACAGAATACTTCGAGCGGGCTCGTTAGGTTAGCTAAGAAATTACTCAATTGGTCAGATTTGTTTTCGGCAGGCTGCATTTTAAAATTTATTATCATTAGCTTTTTGTTTCCATCTAGACCAGCGTATGTATTAAGTTGTGAGGGTATGAAAAGAGGTGTGGTACCTCATCTATCTTCCTGAGGCGAGAAAGAAAGGAATAAGCCCTGTGTGATCAGTAATGACGTCAAATTACGTCATTCTTAGCAAATCGGCATAAGAGCTGATTCGAATGATATCGGAAGTCTCTGCTTTGCGTGCAAGTATGCTGCCGTTTTTAGTGCACACATATTTCCATGACACTTCCTTTTTCCAGCCGATTGCGGCTCTAAGAAGGCGCTTGTTGTCTGGTGTGAGGTGTTCATTTATGTAAATTCGTTGTTTAGGCCCTGTAAAACCAATGTCTGTAGCGGACAGGTTCGCCTTCCTTGTCGCCTAAAGAAAAACTTTTCGCTTCGTTCGGGTCGCGAATCTGACAACTAGATTAACATCACTGCTCTTTTGAGTTTTCACGCTATAGGCGATGTCAATATCTGCTAGGCCGAGAGTAACATGGGCTGTGTGAGCGATTTTCAATGCCATCTGAGCTTCTTTGTCCTGAACTGTGAGCGGTAAGCCCTTGATTTCGACGTTTTTTAGCCGGCTGTATTGTTCTAGTTCAATAATTCTAACTTCAGCTTTACGTAGCCGTTCAGTTAGGTCCTTGTTTTCCTGCCTTATAGCAGCACAGTCCTCCCTGACCTACTTGACTTCCGCAGTTAGAGTTTGAAGTTCTGCGAGAGCGGTCATAAAGTCATCAGCAGCGTCAGAGCAGTGTTATGCTCTGGTTCATTGACATGATTTCGACCCGCATTTCGCGTTTAAGGTCTTCGGTGGCCTTCATAAGTTCATTGGCATTGTGCATGGTGAAAAGAAAACGTCTTAAAAAGACACCCAGTCGAGAGTGGCAAACAATTGAAAACTTAGACGTGTAAGGCAAACACCTTGTTACAGGCAAACTCACCTACGAAGCACAAAACAATTTCATGGACTTAGTTGTCTGCGCAGCGTGCCACCGGCGACTGGATTGCGGGTCTGCTGAGGGGATGCTTTTGTAGCCTGGGCAGCAGGTGACGTCAGAACGGCGCTTGCAGCTGAGCGCTCTTGTGGGCGTTGGTGATGCCGTCGCGCTTGCGCCCGTATCTTCGGCCACTGAGATTCCTGGTGTGCTTTTAGCAGACCTACAGAGCACAAAACAATTTCATGGGCTTAGTTGTCCGCGCAGCGTGCTACCAAGACAGTTACTGCGCCGTTTTCATTCCCCAAAAGCCAATTATTATCATTATTTTTGTTATTTAACTTGCACTGACATCGCACAGCACACGTGCGCCTTAGCGTTTTGCCCCAAAAAACACGCAGCCCCTGTGGTCGGGTTGGAACCCAGGAACAGCTGATCAGTAGCCGAGCGCTCTAACCACTGAGCCACCGCGGTGAGTGGAAGCCTCAATCGCGCTTCAGGTACGTGGCGGTGGTGAGACAGAGAGAGCTGTAAGCTGAATGCACTAGCGCTGACAACTCTGTCGCAGGCACGCGTCTCGGCACCATTTGGCCACAGCCTTCATTTGGTCAGGAACTTCGCGCTGAACCATAACTGCCACTTGCCAGGGTGGCAGTGTGGCCGATATGACCCTCCAGTGCGCGGAACGCAATCAATTCAGGTTTTGTAGCGCAATCTACATTGGCCACGAAGATGCGACTTTGCTGTGGCACTCCTTAGGAGGAGGCACTGAGCCGCTGCCTAGCAACGGCTCTAGCTTGCAGAGGTCGCGCGCTCTCCGGGCCATCTGGCCGCTCTTACGCTCCCCTTTTTTCTTACCCGCCCTTACATGCGTAACCGCGATGCAAGGTATCCGGTGGCACTATCTATGCGAGCCACTGAATCCCCCGAACACTCAATGATTAAAAAAAAACCTCTGTCAAAGCTGTGCATCGAACCAGGGCCTTTGGCGTTTGAGGAGGAGACGCTACTACTCCGCCATGAATCCTCAGGTTTCCTCATGAATAAAGGCGCATATAGAGAATGCACGGGCTTCATATATTACCTCATCAGATCCAGTTGTCGCCGCGCTTTTGCTAAGTATATCCTGGCCAAACAGATCTACGGCAACAGCAATTTCTTTTTCATTTAGACACCAACGCATTGAACATGAAAGCGCGACTGCGGAAAATTGAAAAATTGCCTATTTAGGGAAAGAAATTGGCGCAATATCTGTCTCACATATCGGCAGATACGTGAACAGCGCCATAAGGGAAGGGATAAAGGAGGGAGTGAAAGAACAAAGGAAGTAAGAGATCTTTGACGTGCACTGACATTGCACAGAACACGGGCGCCGTAGCGAGACTGTGGTGTCCATTAATCCAGGGAGGCAGCTGTGGGTCTTTCGTTTCGTGAAAATGAACGGCCTCTACAAAGTCGTCAACGGCAATGAACCCAATGAAGGCCGGCGGTTAATAATAATTCGGTTTTTGAGGAAAAAAGATGGTGCAGTATCTGCCTCGCATATCTCTGTAGCACCCGAGCAGCGCCGTAAGGGAAGGGATAAAGGGGAGAGCAAAAGAAGAAAGGGAAAAATAGTGAATTGAATTTTAAAAATTGGATTTTGAGAATAGGCGCTGCACTGCGGCGCAACACCTGTGGTACGATGCAACCAGTGGCAAATGCGCAGTAGTGACACGTGAAGGTTACCCGAAGAGCGCCACTGACTAGCCTATGCAGCCGCCGCGGCGGGTAAGTGGTTAAGGCGCTCGGCTACAGATCTGGAGTACCCTGGTTCGAACCTGACCTATGCAGCAGCTTTTCGATGAAGGCAAAACGCACAGCCGCCGGCCCGTGCACAGTGCGATGTTATATTGCACGTTAAAGACACTAAGTTGACGGAAATTTTACCAGAGCCCTCGACTTTTTTGTTCCTTTTCTTTATTCATTCCTCCTTTATCTCTTTCCGTACGGCGCGGTTCAGGTGTCGGAAGAGATGTGAGACAGATGCTGCGCCGTGTCCTTTCCCCAAAACCAATTTTCATTTTCTAGAAAATTGGAAATTGGGTTTTGGAGAAAGGAAATGGCACAGCATCTGTCTGACATATCGGCGGACACCTGAGCCACGGCGTAAGGGAAGGGATAAATGACGGAGTGAAAGAAGAAAGGAAGAAAAAGGTGCCGGAATGGAGTCCTCCGCAATAATAATTCAACCACCTGGGGATCTTTAACGTGCACGGACACTGCACAGAACACGGGTGCCTAAGCGTTTCGCCTCTATCGAAACGCATCGGAATGAAGATCAATTTCTGTGGAAAGGAGATGGTGCAGTATATCTCTCACATCTCGTCTGACACCGGAACCACGTCATAGAAGAAAAAATAATGTAGCTTTCCCTACAAATGGTAACGTTATCAAGCGGCCTTAGGATGCACAGAGCAAGTCGAGCAGCGCAATTTCAGGGAATGTCTAACGTGCGCTGTCAGTGCATATTGAAGATTTCAAGTGGCCTAAACTATTTCGGAGCCCTCCACTACGCACCTCTTTCTTCCTTTCTTCTTCCATCCACTTTATCACTTCCGTCACTCACGGCGCGGCTAAGGTGTCCGCCGATATGTGAGAGCGATACTGCGACAATTCGTTCCCCGAAAACAACCAATTTTTATTTTCATTTGCCTAAAAAATCGCCTATTCGCTAACTTCAATGCTGCGCCAATATTCGCGACTACATTCGTACCATGGGTTTGAGCAACCGTTCGTCGTACAACTTTGCGGTTTGTTTCATTCCATTCTTAAAGCGAAAGCTTTACTGGCCACAGGTTGAGCAGTTTCGCGTGACCCCTGGAAAACCGTGCTGAGCATTTGCAAGGAGCAGTGAGGACACACGGCGTGTTTCTCTCTCTCGTTCTCTAGTCGTAACTGCGCATGCGCCACTAGAAGCACCGAGCCACAGGTCTTCCGCCGCTGCTCCGCGCCGTGCCTTTCCTCAAAATGCAACTTTCAATTTCAGTTTTCTCTTTCTTCTTTCCTTCCCTACTTTATCCCTTCCTTTACGGCGCGGTTCTTGTGTCTACCGAGATATGTGAGACGGTTAGCGTGCCATTTCATTTCCCCAAAAACTAAACAAGACAAATGAGCCGACGGCATTCATAGAGATCATTGTCGTTGACAACTTTGAAATGACCGTTCATTTTCACGAAAAAAAGGCGCACAACCGCCTCCGTGGTTCAGAGGAGATCTCAATCTCACTTTCGCTTTATATATGCTGTATTAGCTGGGCTAATTCATATTAATTTTTCTATGTATATAGCCGACATGTTCTAGTCAAGTTTGGTGCTAGCTTGCGGCAGTGTTTGGAACCGACGACATTTCAATATTCCATTGCATGCCTTCCCACAGATTACCCCTTCCCTTATGGCCACATGTATCTATTGAGATATTCGGCAGTTACTGCTCTTTTTTCCGTTCCTAGAACCGATTTTGAAGTTTTGACGCAACCGCTCGCAGCACACCGTTGCGCTTGGCGTCATACAGTTTCTCAGTTCTAAGAGCATGTTATTCTCGCCCTGGTGTCAAGCTAGCAAGCTTTCACCCCCTTTAATTCATCCTGCACTTTCTGTCTTGAGCCTGTCCTTTCTGCTCTTCATCTCCATTCTTATTGCACAACGGATTCTTCCCCGTGAGGCAAACACCATTTTAAGACCTGGATGGACTTGGAGACCCTGCTGCTTTCCGAAGACACAGTCGTGCAGACCATCGCTATCTACCGGGAAGTCAGCGTTATGGACAGCAGGAAGAAAAGCTTGAGCGCGGCGGGGCCGTTTTTGAAGTTTTTCGAGATGTTGATAATGATGGAAAGTAGCTTGCGAGTGGTATTCGAAACGTGTGTCAGAGTGCTTTACTAGGACCCTAGTGGATGCAGCACAATGAAACGTAAACAGCCTTAAGTGAGATCTAAATATTCGATGTCACACTCCGGTAGTTTTCTTACACTGTTCAGTGTTGCCCGATGAAGATCTTACCGCAATTTTTGTGACTTTATAAAAATGGCAACGTACTGCCCACAACTGTGCAAAAGCAGATGAAACAGATGTTTATTTGGACGCCCATCATAAAAGGGGCGCAAAGCCCTCTATAAAACGGGAAACAGCAGTTCCCTCCCACTGCCAATGAAACCGCTGTCACCTGGACTATGCAAATCCGGCCATTCCTCGGAGCGCTTGAAAGTGCTTGGTTATTTCAAGCAAACATGTATTTTTTTTTCGAAAATTTAATAACGCTGCTGCACATGGTGCATAACATATTTAGGCATTCCGTGGCCTGCGATAAGTTTGAAATTAATGATCGTGTTTCTGTAAGCATTTTTGCAAAACGAGCGACATTTAATGATCGTGTTTCTGTAAGCATTTTTGCAAAACGAGCGACATTTGGAAACTCAACGCAAATGATTCCAAGCCTACCTCGCTGTGAAAAGGGCAAAGCTTCTACATCTGCTGTGCGACTCCCGCGCCGCCCTCAGCCACCTGCAATCCAACGGACGCGGTGCACCACTAGTGCTGGAAATTCGCTCGCGTATCGAGCGACTCGCGCAGAGAGGCTCTGCCGTGCGTGCACATTGGGTGCCCTGTCACTTTGGCATCGCCGGAAACGAAGACGCTGACGACCTCGCGACCGCTGCACATCAACCGTTTCATTTCGTTGTTCCTTTTTGTTTACTCCTTCCTTCCTTACCATTCATTTTATTTCGTCCAGGAATTATTTGCCTCAAAAACTATCTCTACTCCTCAATTCTTGGCCAATCCCCCTGTCCGGGCTTGTGCCATAGTATGTGTACAACAACAACTACCTGCCAGCGATCTGCCCCTTGAGCGGGAGGACGTGCGTGCGGCCATCCACTGGTATCTCCGAAAGCAGCACCCCGACCCACGCAACGCAGGAGGTGAGGGCAAATAGAGTAAAACCGGCTTTCACGCATTTTCACTATCCCAACGTGTAATGATCCCCCGCGCGCGCATTGGCTATGTGTGGAACGGGGAACGACGGTAGCGTCAAGGGATCGCGACGATTGATGTGTGTGACGGATGAGATGCAGTGGAAACACTAGAACACCTGCTTTTTCACTGTGCCGCGTTAGTCGATGCTCGTTGCGATATGCTTGCGGCTTATAGGGGGATGGGCATACTACCAGACTCCCTCGGGACGCTGTTGTGGCCGCAGGGCAGTGCGCGCACTAGTGAGCGAACATTGGTGAGCCTCTGTGCATTCCCCTAACAGATGGACTTGACGTCCCGTCTGGTCTCCGTCAGGTGGTTACACGCAGTCACCGAACGCTCAGCGAGTTCTACCTTGAACGATTAATAACTGGACGCTCCACTCCAGATGTAGCCTACTCAGTGCTGTGCGCGTGTGTTTTAATTCCCCAACATGAACTAAACCCGCGCATAACCTGGACACATTTCTCACTGTGTAAATGGTTTGTATATATACTTCTCTCCCTAGCCTCTCTTCCTTTCCCTTAACCTCTTTCATTTAATTTCTCCATTCTGCCTGCTACCCATATTTCCGTTGCCCCAGCTCAAGTGCTTCAGTATCGATGGCAGATGCCGGGGCTAGCAAAAATCTTTTCCTTAATTTTTGCAATTATTTTAATAAAAAAACCACTACGAACACCAAATCTTCACTGAAACTGTAGAAGGGTCAAGATTCCCGATAACGGTCGTCGTCAGGCGCGGGCGGATGCCATGCACCACCGCTATAATTGGTTTTTTTTGGGAAAGTAAATGGCGCAGTATCTGTCTCGCCTATGGCCCAAAAATACACAGTTCTACGCCAACACTGCAGGCCCTACCACTCCAGGGGAGAATGGTACTCGACTACAGTCATACACGAGGAAAATCAGGTGGACGGCCTCTCATTCAGAGCTCCCACCTCAACTCATGCAGAGTAGGTTGCGATCGCCCTCGCAGCCTCCAATCCCGACTCTAAATTCATCCTCACAGACTCTTCCGGAGCCTGTCGTAACTTTGAGTTCGGTTGGATCATTACACTTCCTCACCAAATTCTTCACTACAGCATTCGCGACTGCGATCCAACTTATCACTCAGTCGTATGCGTCACCGGCCTCCAGCGCATGCCAGGTAGAGGAGCCACCCATGAGGCAGCCCGCACACTCACTTACCGGGCACCAGGCGTTTATTGGGAGGTCCTTAATCCAGATCACAGCGCTCTTCTTTCTTTTAAACATATTACTGTGCACTATAAAGACGAACACTGGTTCTACGCGGTTCCTATGAAAGGACTGGGTTAAGCTTGCGAAAGAATTCTTCTTAGGCTCTTTACAAACAACCTGCTGCGCTCGGCCGTTCTCAAGCAGTTTGATACTTCTTTTGACGCCGCTCTTCATTCTGTGGGGGGTGGCCGACACGTTTCACATGGTTTGGGCATTCTTCCCTCCCCCGCCATAACCCCTCCACCTACCCGAGAGGACTTCAAGGCTGCTTTGCTCGGCTGGCAATAACGTAGGTAGATAAAAAGTTTATTGGCTTGGTTCTTAATCTTCGTTGGCGGCCATCAGTCCACGACTACTGGCGACCTTTTCCGCCCATTCCACCAGTCTCTACTGTGAGGCCGGCTCAGAGCTAGAGACCGCGATCTCCTAACCTCCCAACTGAGGTCTGTGAGGATCCAGCGAGATAGTGGTTGGAGCTCTCGGCATACGAAAAGTGTGCTCGAAGTTGGCTCTCGGAGCCCCACGAACACAAGATTCAGGCTTGAAATGGCTCGGGTGTATGAATACAAGATAGGCCGGTGAAGGAAACGTTCTGGAATAGAGCTGCCTCCATATAGGGGAACCTTTCCCCTCTGTAGTGCTGCGTGATTTCATTTTAGGTGATTAGTCTGTCCTGCGCGCAATCCCTCTCGACTGTTTGGCCTCCTCGGTTGACGTACGGTCGAGCAGCAGAGTGCGCCTCCTTGTTTCCGGGGTTGCCTGCTTGTTCTGGCACTCAAGCTAGATGAATGTGTCTGGGGTCCGTCCCGGGGGCTTGATAGGAGAATTTTGAAGGTGTCAGAATGGATCTGTCGCGTTCAAAAATTCCTGATTGCAGTTTTGGAGCCGCTCATTATAAGTGTGGCAGCGGAAAATGCTATGGACAGTGCTATCGCTGCCTCTTCCACTTCGACGGAGGGGGTTGCCCTAATCGAGCTCGATGCCTTGTGTTTGAGGTCGCGTTACACGACGCTTAGGGCGTAGACTGGGTTGCATGGATATTCTGCCGCGTCTAGGTGGAGTGCGTCTTCTTAGTGCGCGTGTTTTTATACAAGGCTCTTGCGCGTGCTTCGCGTCTTTCCCGGTCGGGGATTGGGGGTATGTTTTTGAGTAGTGGGTCTACGATTAGGCTTTATTTCAGTTGTTTAGGTTTGCTGAGGGTGTTGTCAGGATTAGGACCCGTTGTTTGATTCTTTATTGCGGCTAGAATGTGTCTGCCCTTGTTTGTGGAGGATAGTCTGTCCAACTGTGCCGTTGCGGTGGTATTCAGTCGGTTCTTGCACAGTGGTATGGACCCCCATGCGGAGGAGGCTATTGTTTGAGGTCCCTTCTGGGAGATTTAGGGCCGGTTTGTAGGCCTGTCTAATCAGCGAGTTTACGTTGTCCGTCTCTGCCTTTGTGAGGCGAAGATAGGGGAGTGAGTATACTATCCGGCTAATCACAAATGCTTGCTCTAACCGCCTGAGGTCGTCTCCTCGCATGCCTCAATGCTTGTTTGCTATTCTTTTGATTAGAGTGATGATTTGTTATGACATGACCGCGAGTTTGGAGATAGTCTCTGTACAGAGGTCGTTGCTTTGAATAAATATTTCCAGAATGCGGCGTTTCGGTACCTCCGGTACTGGGAGGCCGTCGACCTTCACTTTAATAGAGGGGTTCCTCTTTTTTTGATGGTGCGCTGTCGGCTGGTGCAGCAGAATTTCGAATTTGGTCGGCGCGCATGCGAGCCCTATACAAACCGCGTACTCGGCTAACGCGTCCGCTCCCGCTTGTAGGGATTGCTCCGTTTCGCCATTTCCCGTGGTTTTCCACAGAGTGATATCATCTGCATAGAAAGAAATGGAGAGATGTGCGATTCGCTCTATTTTTCGGCCCATCGGTATGATAGCAATGTTTAAGAGTAATAGAGTTGAAACTGATCCTTGGGGTGCGCCTCTGCTTTCAAGGGGGAAGGGGGATTCCGCGGACCCAAATTTTATCTCCGCCTTCCTGCTATTCAGAAAGGCGCTTATATAAGCATGTGTTCTACTTCCTATGCCTAAGTCTGGTAGGGCGTATAGTATGGCTTCCTGCTGGACGTTGTCAAACGCTTTCGTGAGGTCTAGGGCTAGGAGTGCACTCTAGCGCGCTACGTGCCGGAGGTGTAGAAATTCTTCCGAGATTTGAAGCATCACGTCCTGCGTGGACAAGCTACTTCTAAATCCCAGCATCATATGGGGGAGAAGGTCCTGTTCGTGCATAAAGGCGAAACGCACAGGCGCCCGCCCGTGTGCTGTGCGATGTCATTGCACGTTAAAGACCCCATGTGGTCGAAATTATTCCGGAGCCCTACGTCTTTTTTTTCTTCCTTCTTTCACTCCTCCTTTATCTCTTGCCTTACGACGCGTTCAGGTGTCAGAAGAGATGTGAGACAGATACGGCGCAATCTCTTTTCCCAAAAACCAGTTTTCTTTTTCTAGAAAATTGAAAATTGGTTTTTGTGGAAAGGAAATGGCACAGTATCCGTCTCACATATCGGCGGACACCTGAACCGCGCCGTGAGGGAAGGGATAAAGGGGGAGTGAAAGAAGATAGGAAGAAAGAGGTGTCGTAGTGGTGTGCTCCGGAATAACTTCAACCACTTGGGGATCTTAAACTTGCACTGACGTCGCACACCACACGTGCGCCTATGCGTTTCGCCTCCATCGAAACGTATCAAAATGGAAATCGATTTTCGGGAACCAGGTGGCGCAGTATATCTCTCACATCTCGTCGGACACCCGAACCACGCCGTAGAGGAAGAAATAACCTATGTAGCTTTCGCTAGAAATGGTGACATTATCAAGCGGCCATGGGATGCACATAGCAAGCTGAGCAGCGCAATTTCAGGGAATGACTAAAGTGCGTTGTCAGTGTACGTTAAAGATCACCAGGTGGGCGAAATTATACGAGAGCCCTCCACTACAGCACCTCTTTCTGTTTTTCTTCTTCCACACCCTTTTTTATTCTTTCCATTACAACGCGGCTCAGGTGACCGCCGATATGTGAGACAGATACTGCTCCGATTCATTTTCCCAAAACAACCAATTTTCATTTTCATTCCCCTAACACATACTTTAATTTGATAACTTCAACGCTGCGCCAATTTTACCGTCTACATTTGTACCAAAAGTTAGAGCAATCGTTTGTCGTACAGCTTTACGGTTTGTTTCATACCATTTTTTAAGCGAAAGCTTTACTACTGGCCTAATGTTCAGCAGTTTGGCGTCACCCCTGGAGAGCCGTGCTGCGCGGGCGCGAGGAGCAGTGACGACACACGGCTTATGTCTCCCTCTCGCTCCCTAGTCACAACTGGGCAGGCGCCACTAAAAGCACCGAGCCACAGAAGTTCCGCCGCTGCGCAGCGCCGCGCCTATCCTCAAAATGCAACTTTCGCATGGCGCACGTGTGCAGTGCGATGTCAGTGCACGTTAATAATAAGATCCCCAGGTGGTCGAAATTATTCCGGAGCCCTCCAATACAGCACCACTTTCTTACTTTCATTCACTCCCTCTTTTATCCCTTACCTTACGGCGCGGTTCGGGTGTTCGCCGACATATGTGAGACGGTTAGTGTGCTTTGCGCGCTCGCCGCGCCATCTCGCATGGCGTCACTCCGCGCGGCTCGCCTCTGCGGCCGTTTGGTATGATCTCACACCGCGTTCCTCGTCGTTGCGTTCGCCTCCGCCCGCTTCGCCAGCTGCGCTGCATACCTGATAACATGTCGGAGGATTCAAAAGGAGAACTCGCGTGCGCCGCAACCACAGTTTTGTCGTCTTTAATGCGAAAACATAGCTGGACAACCAGACTAACCTAGGCTTGCAATCAAGGCTAACCATACTATGCGTTAGCTTTCGCGACGTATATCCTGGCATAGCTGAGATAAACCACTGCCAATTTTCTTCCTCTCGCCCCCTAATCACTACTGCGTAGCGCCGCGCCTTTCCTCAAAATCTAACGTTCAATTTTTAGTTTTCTCTTTCCTCTTTCCCTCCCTATTTTATTTCCTCTTTTACGGCGCGGTTCGGGTGTCCGATAGTTGAGACGGTTACTGTGCCTTTTCCTTTCCCCAAAAACTAAACAAGACTAGTGAGCCGACAGTGTTTATAAAGCTCATTGGCGTTGACAGCTTCGCAAAGACCCTTCATTTCTACTAAAGGAGAGGCTCACAACCGCTTTCGTAGGTAAGTGGAGAATAATAATAATTGGTTTTTGGGGAAAGGACATGGCGCAGTATTTGTCTCATATATCGTTGGACACCTGAACCGCGCCGTAAGGGAAGGGATAAGAGAGGGAGACTCCAATCTCGCTTTCGCTTTGTATATCCTGTATTAGCTGGGCTAATCCACATTTATTTTTCGTTTCATAAAGCCTTTTTGTTCTACTCAGATTTTGGGCTTGCTTGCGGCAGGGATATGAACCTATGACATCTGAACATTCGATTGCATGCCTTCCCACATATTACCCCTTCTCTTATGGCCGTTTGAAGTATCTGGATATATCCGGAAGTTACTGCTCTCTTTTCGTTCCTAGAAACCGATTTTGAAGTTGTGACGCAACTGCTCGCGTCAAACCGTTGCGGGTGGTGTCATACAGTTTCTCTGGTTCCAGGCTAGCAAGCTAACACCCCCTTTAATTCATCCTGTACTTTCTATCTCGAAACTGTCCTTTCCGCTCTCCATCTCCGTTTTCATTGCACGGCGGATCCTCCCCAGTGAGGCCAGCAGCACTTTAAGACCTAGGACTGGGAGACTGCGGCTTTCCGAAGACCCGGTCGTGCAGACCACCGCTACCGGCCGGGCAGTCAGCGTTGTGGACTGTAGGTACAAAACCTTGAGCGTGGTGGGGCCATTTATGAAGTTTTTAGAGAAGATGATAATGATGATGGTTAGCTTGCGAGTGGTATTTGAAACGTGTGTCAGAGTGCTTTACTCGGATCCTAGTGCATTAAGCACGATGACACGCAAACAGCCTTAAGCACACAGAACACAGTCACATCTCGGAGCAGTTGCAGCACATTAAACTGAGAGGCGATCCACGAAAGTCGCCACGAGTTCGGAGGTCCGCCTTCCTAGTCGGCTGATCCTCCATCTGCCACAGACACGATTTAGACGACGCTGCCCGGAGGCATGCAGCCACCGAGGTGCATCTGCTGACAGCGGTAAGATAAACAATGTTCGGACATGTGGGAATGCGAGAGCATTACTGCCCATGGGTTCACTGCCCCACCCCCACCCACGCGCAAACGCGTACATGACAACACCCGGAACGCTTTGCGAGGAACGGTTGAATCACAATTTCGATATGAAAACTGGTTTTTGAGGAAAAGGATTGGCGCAGTAACTGTCTCGCATTTTGGTGGACACCTCAACCGCTTCTTAAGGGGAGAGGTTGAGAGTCTGGGAAGGCGTACAGTTAAGGTGCATGTGTTGTCTGTTCGAATCTCAGTCGCAAGCTAGCCTCCAACTTGACTAGTGCATGTAAGCTATATGCAACGAGAAATAATATGGACTCACCCGCAACGCAGTACGACAAACGGTTGCGTCACAATTTTGAAACGAATGTTGTTGGGGGCAAACTGGCGTTACATGGAGGTCGGCCAATGGAGAGTATATATAGAAGAACGACATGTGTAAGATTGTCTGAAGTGGCGGTGCTCGGTTTGCTCTGTACGCCATGCGTCCACTTGATGACGTCGCTCTTTTTTTAGTTTTTCTAGCCATCATTGGGATTTTCTGTACCATCTGAATGTACACGCACATGCCGCCGGCTTTTCTCGTAATGGCACTAGTGATGCTTTCGCATTAATGCCCATGCAACCGGGGACGCAGATTAGGAGAGAGCGCGTCTGCAAAACGTATGGCGTAGCATAAATAACTGTCGGCCCTGATATAGCCCTTAGTGCGCTCTCTGGCGCTGCAGAGTTGCCAGGTAAACTTTCACCGCCGTTCAGAGAGGCTGTATGCGCGATGGAAAGTTTTTACTGCGAGAAAGAACACGAACGGAGTTATTTCGCCATGTCTTTAAGCTTTTGCCCACTCCCCATCGGCAGTTTTGTAGCGGTCATGTAAAAACCGGCAGTTGCTTAACTATAGACTCCACCATGCCATTTCTCACGCACAACTTCCAGTCAGTGGCCGAGACTGAAGCCCAGCGATTGGCGGCAGAGGGCTTTTCGCCCGAAATGGTAAATGTTCATCTCTTCTGAGGCCAATCGGAAGATTCCTTTAGGCGTGGGTGATGATTTGGCGTGGTCGCTCTTCTCTCGAACCCATCCCCGGCCGTCGCGTTTTCGATGGAGGCGAAACGTAGCGGTCGGCCGTGTGCTCTGCGATAACGGTCAGTGCGTGTTGAATGCCGCCAGGTGGTGGAAACTATTCTGAAGCCCTCCACTACAGCAACTATTTCTCCACTTCCTCTTTCTTTATGGCGTGGTTGAGTTGTCCATCGAGAACTCGGGCCGCTAACGCGCTTTGTTTAATCCGGTTGTCCCACTGTGGTGACTGTACACAGTCGCGGGACACAGTTCGTGCACCGCGAGAGTGAAAACTGGGGCTGAAGAGTAAAAAAAGTTCTTCCGAATATCTAGGCGGGCGCATTCTGATTTCATTAATTACATTCGAGGCTTGGCACACAAATACTCGGCAATGTGAAAAAATTGACAGTGGCTTAGCTCGCCTATGCCACTGCCGAGTTACCGAGAGGAACTTCGGCTCCGGAAATTTCGACCACCTGCGGTTATTTGACGGACACTGAAGTCTCACAGCGCACGGGCCTCTAGAGTTCCGCTTCCATCGAAATTCGACCGCCGCGGCCGGGATCGAACCCGCGTCTTTCGGATCAGCAGCCGAGCGCCATAACCACTGAGCCACCGCGGCGGAGGCACAGTGCACCACGCCAACATGAATAAATTGTCTCGAATCGTCGGTGGGATGAGGATTCAGATAAAGTTCGCTCCTGTGAATAATGTGGTATGTGGAACTTTCGGCTCCCTGCCTTGATTGCTGTTACTTATTTTTGCCAGGAGAGACTCTGTCTGCTAATTATCTTGTTTTAGTCCTCTTTTTTGACGGTCACAGGCTGTACTTGTTAATCATTTTTATTTTGCAATTAAATTTTTCGCTTCGCATAACATGTTTACGTAAATTACGTACCATGTTCATTTAGATTTGGAATTGTATTCTGCTGTTCGCATTAATCGAAGTAAGTAGCTGCCTAGCTTCGCACTTCAACATAGTAGTGGTTCAGTAGTGGTTTTTGAAGAAAAGAAATGGCGAAGTAAATATCTCACTAGTTGACGGCCTCAACTGCATACTAAGAGAGGAAGTTGGGAGTAAAAAAAAAAAGAGGGGCGCCGTAGTGGAGGGCCCCGGAATGGCTTCGACCACCTGGGGATCTTTAACGTGCATGCATCCCGCTTATCAAACAGCACACGAGCGGCTTTTTGCATTTCACCTCCATCGAAACGAGCCTGCCGCGTTCAAGTTCCAACCTGGGCACCCCGGCTCAGTAGCCGAGCGCTCTGACCATTGAATGACAAGATACGTTAAAGATATCCTGGAGGTTGAGGCTGTTCCGGTGCGTTCCACAACAGGGCCCGTCTCCTTTTTTAGTAAAGCGAAAGCTTTACTACTACCCTCCGGGTCTTCTTCGCCATGTGCGCCGTGAGCGGGTTTTCTCTTCACGTCACTATGATGAGCTATGACGTCACTCAGCAGCCGCCGCCGCCGAAACCGAGAACTCGCCTTTAAATAGTTTGTACATATTACTTCTCCCCCTGTCCTCTATTCCTGTCCCCTCACCTCTTTCATTTCATTTCTCCACTCTGCCTGCTGTCCTTTATTTCCGCTGCCCCAGCTCAGGTGCTTCAGTATCAATGGCAGATGCCGGGGCCAGCAAAATATTTTCCTTCCTTTTTACTATTATTTTAATAAAACCACTACCACCACCATCTAAAATTTTCATGGGACATTCCGGTAGTTCCTCTACACTATTCAGTGCTGCCCGATGAAGCTCTTACCTTAATATTTGTGTCTTTATAAAAATGGCAACGTGTTGCCCACAACTGTGCAGAAACAGAAAAAACCGTTATTTGGACGCCGATATGAAAAGGGGCACCAGTCCCTGTATAAAACGAAGAAGTGCAGATTCAGACCCTACCGCCAATGGAGCCGCTCGCCCTTGAAGTATGCGAATCCGGCCATTCCTCGGAACGCTTGAAAATGCTTGGTTATCTCAAGAAAGCGTATAGTTTTTTTCGAAAATTTAATAACAATTCGGCGCATGGTGCATAACATATTTATACATTCCGTGGCCTGCGATAAATTTCAAGTTAATGTACATGTTTCAGTAAGCATTTTTGCAAAATGAGCAAACTCTTGAAATTCAACGCAGATGATTTCAAGCCTACATCGCTGTGGAAACGGCAAAGCTTCTTCAGTGAAAACTTAGAAGCTATCATTTCTACATTCTGCCTGCCATCCTTTATTTCCGCTGCCCCAGCTCAGGTGCTTCAGTATCGATGGCAGATGTCTGGGCTAGCAAAAATTTTTTCCTTCCTTTTTACTATTATTTTTATTAAAACAAGTACCCCCACCACCTCAAGATCGGCCATAAAGGCCGGCGACAGGTGTTGGCGGATGGTGGTGGTGGTAGTGGTTTTATTAAAAATAATAGTAAAAAGGAAGGAAAAGATTTTTGCTAGCCCCGGCATCTGCCATCGATACTGAAGCACCTGAGCTGGGGCAGCGGAAATAAAGGACAGCAGGCAGAATGGAGAAATGAAGTGAAAGAGGTGAGGGGACAGGAATAGAGGACAGGGGGAGAAGTAATATGTACAAACTATTTACACAATTAGTAATGTGTCCAGGTTGTGCGCGTGATTAGTTCATTTTAGAGGAATTAAATCACACACGCGCACAGCACTGTGTAGGTTACAACTGGAGTGGGGCGTCCAGTTATTAATCGTTCAAGGTAGAACTCGCGGAGCGTTCGGTCACTGCGTGTAACTACCTGACGGAGAACAGACGGGACGTCAAGCCCGTGTGTTCGAGGAATGCACAGAGGCTCACCAAAGTTCGCTCACGAGTGCGCGCACTGCCCTGCGGCCACAAGAGCGTCTTGATGGAGTCTGGTAGTATGCCCTGCGCCCTATAGGCCGCGAGCATATCGCGACGAGCATCGGCGAACGCGGAGCAGCGAAGGAGCAGATGTTCTAGTGTTTCCACTGCACCGCATCCGTCACACACATCACTCGTCGCGATTCCGTGACGCACCCGTCGTTCCCCGGGCCACACGCAGCCAATGCGCGCGCGGAGGATCATTGCACGTTGCGACCGTGTAAGTGCGCGACAGCCGGTGACACTGTCGATGCGCTCACCTCCCGCGATGCGTGGGTCGGGGTGCTGCTTTCGGAGATGGTCGTGAATGGCCGCACGCACGTCCTCCAGCGCAAGGGGCAGATCGCTGGCAGGTAGTTGGTGTGCAGCGGTCGCGAGGTCGTCAGCTTCTTCGTTGCCGGCGATGCCGCAGTGACCGGGCACCCACTGTGCACGCACGGCACAACCTCTCTGCGCGAGGCGCTCGATGCGCGAGCGAATTTCCCGCACTAGTGGGGTACCGCGGCCGTTAGATTGCAGGCGGCTGAGGGCGGCGCGGGAGTCGCACAGCAGAGCACTCCTGGGCGGCGGAGGGCCGAGGGTGAGCAGCAGGTCCAGCCCGAGCCGGATCCCCATCAACTCCGCCGTGGTGGAGGAGCCCAGGAAGGTTGCGTGTTGCTGGCTGTGCAGTCGCAGGGCGGGGATGGTGGCCGCCGCAGCAAGGGAGCAGCTGTCGCGGGCCACTGAGCCGTCGGTGTACACGAGGAGATGGTCCTGGAGCTCCTCGTGTATGACGGCTCTGGCCAGCTGCTGCACAGCGCAGAGGGGTGTGCTCCGCTTTCCCGCGATGCCGACGATCTCTCGCTGTACCTCCGAGGCAGCAGGCCAGGGCGCGCAGGAGCCGTAGGGGGGTGGGCCTTGGGTCAATTGCTCATACTCGAGCAGCGCCGCGCCCATTCGTGAGCGCGGGTGCGAGCGCATACGCTGCAGCAGCGAGCCGCCGTCCGGTGCGCGGTGAAGCCGGTCGATGTGATTCAGTGCCCTGCGCGCTGCTTGGAGCTCAAGGGGCCACGCTCCTGCCTCGGCCAACGTTGCGGCGCACTGCGAGTTTTTGGGCAGGCCTAGGCACACGCGCAGGGACTTGCGGTGCTGAAGCTCGAGCTTCTTCCAGCACGGCTTGCGCACCGTGACGAGCGGCAGCGCATAGAGCACCGCCCCCAAAGCTGCGGCATTGTATAGACGCAGCGCGGCTTGCTGGGAGATGCCCTGGCCTCGAGCGGTGAGCTTGTGCACGGCGGCGGTGATCCTCTTCATCTGCAGACAGGCCTTGGTCGCCGCGGGGCGGAAGGAAAGGCGCCAGTCGATGTCCAGGCCAAGGTACCGCACCGATTTACGCCAAGGAATCGGAGTCCCGTCCAGTGACAGTGGCGCAAGGTGCGCGCGCGAGCGCGAAACGCAGGCCATGGCCACCGATTTGTTCGCGCTCAGCGACAGACCAAGGCCGCGCAAGCTGGCATCGATTGCGGTCAGGGCTCCCTGAAGGCACCCCCGCACGCGGAACGCCTCGCCCGGTGGTCCCCGGCACCACAGAGCTATGTCGTCTGCATATATGGACATGTACACATGGTGTCGCCCGCTCGTGGGGAGGGAGGCCGGCACCACCGACATGGCCACATTAAACAGAAATGGTGATAAGACAGAGCCCTGCGGCACGCCCATGTCGACCGGGCGAGGCTCAAAGAAAAACCTCTTCTACATCGACACTGTACGCCCCTACCACTCCAGGGGGGAAAGGTTTATGGCTGCAGTCGTACGTAAGGGAAGCCAGGTGGACGGCCTCTCGTTAAGAGCACTCACCTCAACTCATGCGGAGTAGATAGCGATCGCCCTCGCAACCTCCCATCCCGACATTAAATTAATCCTCACAGACTCTCGTGGAGCCTGTCGTAACTTTGATTTCGGTTGGATCATTGCACTTGCTTACCAAATTCTTCACCACAGTACTCGCGACTGCGATCCAAATTATCACTCAATCATATGTGTTACCGGCCCGAAGGCATGCCAGGTAATGAAGCCGCCCATGAAGCAGCCCGCGCACTCACTTACCGGGCACCAGCCGTTTCTTGGGAGGTCCTTAACCCAGATCAAAGCCCTCTTCTTTCTTTTTAAAGATATTACTGAGCACTATCGTGCCAAACACCGGCGCTACCAGGTTACTATGAATGGCCTGGGAAAAGCTTGCGATCGAACTCTTCTTAGGCTCTTTACAATCACCCTGGTGAGCTCGGCGGTTATCAAGCACTTTGATGCTTCTTTTTACGCCGCGTCTCATTCTGTGGGGACGTGGCCGACACCTTTCACATGGTTTGGGCATCCAGGCTAAACACTCCTCTCTTCCCCCCGTCGCCCCTTCTCCTACCCGAGCGGACTGGGACGCGGCTTTGCTCGGCTGCCAGGTAGGTATGTAGGTAAAAACTTTATTGGTGAACCAAGTAAGTGAAGAAGTTAGGGGAGCTTTAGTTGGCTTGGTTCTTAATCTCGGTTGGCCGGCTCTGAGCTAGAGAGCGCGATCTCCCAACCTGCTAGGTCTGTGAGGTTCCAGCAAGATGATGGATTTCTGTGCATATGAAGATTATGTGTTCGAAGTTTGCTCTCAGAGCCCCACAAAGAGAGCATTCGGGCTTGTATTCACCCGGGTGTATGAGTGCCAAATAGGCCAGTGAAGGAAACGTTCTGTACTGGAGTTGCCTCCATATAGTCTGTTGCTCCTTTGTGAGGGTGTATTGTGGTGGCTAATATGTGAGCCTTTCCTCTCTGTAGTGTAGCGTGATTTAGTTGTAGGTGACTAGTCTGTCCCGCGCGCAATCCCTCTCGGCTATTTGGCCTGCTCGGTTGACGTACGCTCGAGCAGAACGTAGAGTGCGCCTCCTAGTTTCCGGGTTTGGCTGAGTGGGCTGGCACCGAAACTAGTTGAATTTGTCTGGGGTCGTGGGGTCTTGATTTAAGAAATTTGTAGGTGGCAGAATGGAGCTCTCCCGTTGAAAAATTCCTGATTGCGGTTTTGGAGTCGCTCAATATGAGTGTGGCAGTAGTAGATGCTATGGCCAGTGCTTTGGCCTCCTCTTCCACTTCGAGGGAGGATGTTGCCCTAATCGAGCCCGAAAACTTGTGTTTGAGGTCGTGTAACACCACGCTTAGGGCGTAGGCTGGGTTATTGGATTATCTGCCGCGTATACGTAGACGGCGTGTTCGTTGTCCGCATGTTTTTTATACAGAACTTTTGCGCGCGCTTCGCGTCTTTCCCGGTTGTGGGTTGGGTGTACGTTCTAGGGTAGTGGGTAGACTCGTTTAGGAAAGCGGCGGGTGTTGTCCGGAGGGTGGCTCGTTGGTTGAGTCTTTAATGGGGCTAGAATGCGTCTGCCCGCGTTTTTGGAGAATAGTCTGTCCAACTATGCTGTGCGGTGGCCTTCAGTCAGTTCTTGTAGAGTCTTGTGGATCCCCATGCGGAGGAGTCTGTTGTTTGAGGTCCCTTGTGGGATATTTAGGGCCGATTTGTAGGCCTGTCTAAATAGCGAGTATACTCTGTTCGTTTCTGCCCTTGTGAGGTGAAGATAAGGGAGTGAGTATACCATCTGGTTAATCAAGAATGCTTGCTCTAACCACCTGAGGTCGTGCTCTCGCATGCCTCCGTGCTTGTTTGCTATTCTTTCGATTAGCCTGATGGTTTGATATGTCCTGACCACGTGTTTGAAGATGGTCTCTGTATTGAGGCCGTTGCTTTGGATACACATTTCCAGTAGCAGATTTTCGGTACCTCCGGTGCTGGGAGGCCGTCTACCTTCAAGTTTTAGAGGAGTTCCCATTTTTGTGACGGTCCGTGGTCGGGTGGAGCAGCAGGATTTCGGATTGGGTCGGCGAACATGCGCGGCCTATATAGATCGCCTACTCAGCTACCGCGGCCGCTCCCGCTTGGAGGACTTCCTCCGTTTCGCCGACATTTCCCGTGGTCGTCCACAGGGTGATGTCATCTGCATCGAAGGAATGGGATAGATGTTGGATGCGCTCTAATTTTCGGGCCATCGGTATGAGGGTAATGTTGAAGCCTAGTGGAGATAAAACAACCTTGGGGTGTGCCCTTGCTTCCTATGGGGAAGGGGGAGGATTCCGTGGACCCAAACCTTATCTCCGCTGTCCTGATATTCAGACAGGCGATTATATAAGGGTGTGTTTTACTTCCTACGCCTAAGTCTGATAGGGCGTATAGTATGGCTCGTGCTGGACGTTGTCAAACGCTTTCGTGAGGACAAGGGCTAGTAGTGCTCTCGTGCGCTTGCAGTGTCGAGAGTGTAGGATTTCTTCCGAGATTTTAGGCATCACGTCCTGCATGGACTGGTTGCTTTTAATCCCAGCATTGTACGGAGAAAAGGTCCTGTCCGTGCATGTGGGATTGGAGACGGCCGATAACAAAGTGTTCGAAGAGTTTTCCTAGGCATGCGGTGAGCGAGATAGGACGGAGGTTCGCCAGTTGAAGAGCATTTCCTGGCTTCGGAATAAAGGTGACATTAGCGTGGGACCATTCCGGGGGGAAGGTGCCCTCCCTCCAGTGTTTGTTGAACAGTTTGGTTAAGGCTTCAATCGAAGTTTCGTCCAGGTTCCGCAATGTTCTGTTCGTGATTTTACCTGCGCCCTGGCGCCAACGTGGTGCGCAGTTTGTTAATGGCTGCTCTCACTTCCCACGTAGATATGTCTTCGTCGAGCTCGGGGTTCGGAGGGCCTCAGTATTGGGGAGTGGAGTCCTAGTTGTGGTTGTGAGATACCTGTCTTTTATGTTCTGGATCAGGGTGCTGACGTCCACATCTAAATTGCGGACTATGCTGTGGACGTTACGTTGTTGGAAGTCTTTAGTGTTTTCTGGTTCCAAAAGGCAAAGTAGAAGTTTCCAGGTGTCTTTCAGTCCCAGATTTATTTCCATGCGGTAGCAACTCTGGCCCCACTGTTGACGGGGTAGGTGCCTTGCATGTGCTTCGAGCTTTTTTACTAAGGCCGCTGTCATTAGTTTGAGGGGTCTGTTGTGTTTGATTTTGACCCATATTTTTTGAATACTGGAGTGTGCTTTCCTCTTGTGGAGAAGTCTGCTGTCCATGATTTCCGTTTCCCGATTGCTCGGGACATGGGACGTGGCACTTCGGACGTCCTTCGTGAGCGTATTCAACCATTTTAAAAGGTGTTCTATCTCAGCAGGGGATTCCTTCCGGATATTCCTAAATTTATCCCAGTCAGTGATTGTTCGTTGTAATTTTATAGGGGGAGGGGTGATTGACATTATTGCGAAGGTTGTTTGAATGATGTAGTGGTCGCTTCTTAGGGAGATCTGCGTGTTGATCCACTGACATTGTGCGACGTTTTTGGTTATCGAGAGTTCGGCGGTGGTGTTTAGCTGCACACTGTTTCCTATGCACGTGTGCTGTTGCACATCGTTGACAAGGGTGAGGCCCTCGGTTTCCATTAATGACCAGAGTTGTTATCCCTTTCTGAAGTTGCGCTTGTAGCCCCAGCTTATGCAACTCGCGTTAAAATTTCCTAGGGGTAGTTGCGGGCTTTCCGCGCTGATTTTCAGTGCTTTCCTAATGACCGCGATGAGGAGGCTTCGCTGCTTTTTGGGGCGCTCTACGTGTTGAGAATGAATAAGCTAGGGCTGCTTCTAGTTTTTCGAAGGAGCTCTATCAAGTGGCAGTCTATCTTTTGTTGTTCGATTGGGTGATCTGTAGTGATGTTGGCTCTGTGGACAACGGTGACTATCCGCTGTGTTGTGGACGTATTTGAGGAGTTTGGCAGGGGAGTACGTCTCTTGCAACCCGAAGACCGCAAGGATTTTCGTTTCGGGGAGGGATTCTATGTGGAGCTGCAGGTTACTGCGTTTAGAGCGGTAAACTCCGCAGTTCCACTGCCACACTCCAAGTTCTTTGCGAGTTGCTTCCATCTTGAATTAGCTTACCAGGGCCATGTGGGTTGAATTTGGTTTGGGTGGAGAGGGGTTTTTCTAGGCTGCTCTAATGGTAAGCGATAAAAGCATCTTGTGCACTCATCTTATGCTCTAGCTCAGCGACGCAGCTGTTGATTGTTGCTGGATAAGATTTGCTTTTCTTAGACATGTTTTTCTATCTTTTATTAGAGGATATTAATAGCCTTAAAGATTGTCTCCAGGGTCATTGCGCTATCGGTTGTGGTAGAGTTCGGTTCCTCGGCCTTGCGTTTCACGGGGACGGATTGTGTGGCGGATGTTTGATTTTTCATTAACAGTTTAATCTGTTTGCATAGGTTTTCCATTTGTTGGCTTTGTTCTTGGATTTGTTTTTTCTGCTTTTATAGCTTGTATTCAGCTGGTTATTCTCCCGAACCAAGGAGGGAGATAGCGGGCCCCAGCTCACCTGTGTTTTGGACGCGGCTTGAAACCTCCGCTGCCGAGGGGTGGGAAAGACGGTGATCTACTCCTTGTTTCTTTCGGTGGGGTTAAGCTGTTCCTCGTTCTGGTCTTGGCGCAGCCTCTAGAGTTTGACCACTGCCGGTTTCGTGACTTTCGGTGGGTCCGTTGCCCATCGTTCGTCGTGGCCTAATGGTCTGGGCGTCCGCTTCGGCTGCTGAAGGTGGTCGGCTCAAAACCCACCGCTGGACACCCACCGGTAAAAATGGGTACAATCCACCACCGGCCCGGCGCCCGGCTTCTTCAGGGGTGTGCTTAGAGGAGGCTCCGCAAACCCGGCTGCGCCCCTTCGGAAGCAAACTCAGTCTCGAACAACTCAGCCCCCAAGGGCGCTCCGTGTTTCACTCCCAAGTGAAATGTTCGACCGGAGCGGTGGCAAAGTGGTTGAGCATCCGCCTCGCCAGCGGGAGGTGCGGGGTTCGATCCTCAATGCCGCGGGGTACCCACCGGTGATACCGTCACGTAGGGGTGACGGCAGTCGAAGCAGCGATGAAGACGGACAAAAGGGTCTTCTAAACGAAAACTGTTTACTCGGCTGACTTGCACCCAAAATGGACTGAATCACTCGGCGGAGGCGGAGCGACAAGCGTGCTCGGCGGTCGTCGAGCAGAATATCCGGCGCTGTCGGCCGTGCTCAATTTAAAGCTGATAGCAAACTTTCGAGATAAAGCATGCAAAGTTACTAAAACATTCCGGAACAACGTAGAATTAGCTCTGCCTGGCTGCGATCAATCGAGATAAATCTAGTTGCCTCTTGCGTCGCAAACATAGCGATCAAGTGGTGTGGCGGCAGATTTGAAGAACAAACATTGCAAATATACGCGGCATTACCCCCTCCTAAAGAAGCATCTACCAGATGCATTAAAATAAATAATGCGACCAGTAAGAGAAAAAAACGGATCATATGAAAATAGAGCATGGAAATGCAGCCGCCTTTAGTGCGCATATTACGGCTTCAGACGGACTACAACTTCTGGTCGTACGCGGCGTCGCTGGGATGCAGTCATCGCGTCAGTAATGACTTCATAATCCAGTTCACCTAGCCGACGAAGAACCATGTACGGGCCGAAATAGCGGCGCAAAAGCTTTTCACTCAATCCACGGCGGCGAATGGATGTTCACACCCAGACTTGGTCTCCTGGCTTGTATTCCGCGCCGCGTCTTAGTAGGTTTTAGCGTCTGGCATCGGACCGCTGCTGATCTTTGATCCAATTGGGCAAGCCATCGAGCTTCTGCGCGTTGAAGGTATGCGGCAACGTCGACGTTCTCTTCTTCTGTAACGTTGGGAACCATGGCGTCTAGCGTGGTCGTGGCCTCCCTGCCATAGACAAGCCTAAAAGGCGTCATCTGGGGGGTCTTCTGCACTGCGGTGTTGTAGGCGAAGACGACGTAAGGCAGGATGACATCCAAGGTTTTGTGTTCGGCATCGACATACATGGCGAGCATATCGGCGATGGTTTTGTTCAGGCGCTCGGTCAGTCCGTTGGTCTGCGGATGGTATGCAGTTATCTTCCGGTGGCTGGTTTGGCTGTAACGCAGGATGGCTTGCGTTAGTTCCGCCGTGAATGCTGTTCCTCTGTCCGTGTTAAGCACATCGGGGGCGCTGTGTCGAAGAAGAATGCATTCCACGAAAAATTTGATGACTTCTGCTGTTGTTCCGTTCGGTAGGACTTTCGCCTCGGCATAGCGGGTCAGCTTGTCGGTCGCTATGATGATCAACTTATTTCCATATGTTGACGGTGGAAAAGCGCCAATCAAGTTCACGCCGATCTGCTGAAAGGGCGTTGAGGGAGGTTCAATGGGTGTTCAGAAATCCTGCTGGTCGTGTGGGAGGGTTCTTTCGTCGCTGACAATCTCGGAAGGTTTTCACATAGTGTGCGACATCAGCAGACAGTCGGGGCCAGTAATACTTGTCTTGAATGCGGCGGAGGGTGCGAGTAAACCCGAGATGTCCAGCTGTAGGCTCGTCGTGTGAAGCTTGTAAAACTTCTTCGCAGAGACAAGCAGGTACAACAAGGAGGTAGGCTGTTTTTCTCGCTGCAAAGTTCTTCACGAAGAACTCATTCTGCATACAGAAGGAAGACAGTCCTCTCTTGAATGAAGCGCTGGGGGGGGGGGGCCTTGCCTTTGAGGTACTCGATGAAGCGTTTTAGGTAGGGGTCCGAGCGTTGCTGCTGGGCAGAAGAGGTGGGGTTGATGGGTCCCAGGAAGGCGTCCTCATCTTCGTCCGGCGGCGGTGTATCTACAGGGGCTCGTGAGAGGCAATCGATGTCAGAGTGCTTGCGTCCGGACTTGTAAATGACGGTGACGTCAAACTCTTGGAGATGCAGACTCCATCGAGCGAGTCAGCCAGAGGGGTCTTTCAAATTGGCGAGTCAGCACAGCGCGTGGTGATCGCTGATCACCTTTAATGGTCGTCCGTAAAGGTAGGGGTGGAATTTTGATGTGGCCCAGATGATGGCAAGGCACTCGTTAGTTGTCGAATAGTTAGCCTCGGCCTTGGAAAGGCAACGGCTAGCGTAGCGATGACCTTCTCCAGCCTATCGCTTTTTTGAACGAGATTGGCACCTAGGCCCACGCTTCTTGCGTAGTTATGAACTTCAGTATCGCCGTTTTCATCAAAATGCGCGAGGATCTGTGGGGACTGTACACGACGCTGAAGTTCCTTGAAGGCTTCTGCTTGCGGCGCTTAACATTTATACGGCACGTCTGTTTTCGTCAGTTGAGTCAGGGGCTCGGCGATGCGCGAAAAGTTTTTCACAAATCGGCAGTAATATGCGCACCGTCAGAGAAATCTGCGCGCTGCTTTATTATCGGCCGGCAGTGTAAACTGCTCAATAGCAGCTGGTTTCTGCGGGTCCGAGAGTACTCCCTCCTCGCTAACGAGTGGACTAGAGACAGTAGCTCTTCGTAGGCAAAGTGGCACTTCTCTGCCTTCAAGGTTAGGCCAGACGACTTATAGCGTCTAGTACTGTTAGAAGTCTTTTGAGGTGCTCTTCAAAGTTCAAGGCGAAGACAACGACGTCGTCTAAATATACCAGACAAATTCTCCACTTCAGGCCGGGCAGCACTGTATCCATTACTTGCTGAAACGTCGCTGGTGCAGAAAAAAAATTTCATGTTATCACCTTGAACTCAAAGAGCCCACCCGGAGTGATGAATGCTGTCTTCTCGCGATCTTTTTCGTCAACATCAATTTGCTAATAGCCGCTCTTGAGGGACATCGATCAGAAATATTTGGCGTTGCAGAGGCGGTCCAGTGTGTCTTCGAAGCGGGAGAGGGGGTAGATGTCCTTCTTTGTTAGGTTGTTCATGCGGCGGTAATCCTCGCAGAATCGAAGTGCGCCGTCTTTCTTTCTGACTAGAACAACCGGTGCCGCTCATGGGCTGTTTGAAGGCTGGATGACGTCGTCGCGAAGCATTACTTGGACTTGGTCCCGGATGGCTTGTCGTTCTCGCTGTGACACACGGTAGGGGCTTTGACGGAGAGGTCGGACGTGTTGATCCGTTATAATGCGATGCTTGGCAATTGGCGTCTGTCGCACCTTCGGCGATGTCGAAAAACACTCACTGTAGCTTTGAAGCAGATTGCGGATCTGGTCTTCTTTTTTCCGGTGCAGGGCTGGGTTGATGTCCAAAGTGGGCGAGTTCTTTTGGTCAGGCGAATCTGCGGAGGGGTCGGAGAGGGAGGAGGCTCGTACGTCCGATATTTCGTCGAAAAAGCAATCGTCGTTCCTCTGTTAATGTGTTGGTATTCCTCGTTGAAGTTAGAAGTACTTCGGCCTAGCCTTTGCGGAAATGTGCGATGCCTCTTACGATGTTGATTCCTCGGTCTAGAAGCAACTCCATGTTGCCCTCGATGATTGCTTCAGCGTTCATGGCTGTCGTGGCGCCTACGGTCACGATAACGCTTGAACGGGGTGGGACGCTCACTCCTTCCTCCAGGATACTCAGGACAACGTGAATTTTCCGAGTTTTCATCGAAGCGATGGCTTCGTCCGTCGAAGGCGTGATCAGCTTGGATCGCAGGTCGATGATCGCCTGAAGCTCATTAAGGAAATCGATACCCAAGATCCCTTCGCGTGAGAATTGCGGTAGCACAACAAAGGCCGCCGGCTAGGTATGTCCTTTGACAGTCACTCGCGCTGTGTATCGTCCCGATGGCGTAATGAGGTAGCCCCCTGCGGTGCGAATTTGTGGGCCGTCCTAAGCCGTTGTGACTTTTCTCAGCTGCGCAGCGAATTTTCCATTCATCACCGAGTAATCGGCTCCTGTGTCGACTAGAGCGGTAACTTTCCGGCCGTCTATAGTCACTTCTAAGTCGGAGGTCCTGGCTCTTGCATTGCACGTCGCTCTCGGCGTCGGGTCACGGCTTCGTCGCGTATGCGAGTCGCCGTCAGGGCGTGTGCTCGAAGCTTTTCATGGTGGCGGCGTCGTTTTCAAGGCAGCTTGAGTCGTGGTCGGGGTTCTCATTTTGCGCGGCGTCGGTGCAGCGTCTTCATGGGGCGTGGTCGGTGGAGGATCTCCGGCGTTTCGCTCGTGAGCAACCTCACCTGCAGAGGTTGCTGCCTTTAGTTTCCCCTACGGGGGCTTGGAGACCTTCCTCGTACCGCGGCTTCGTAGCTGCGGCATGGCGACGCAAAGCGCGAGGTTGACGGCAATGGTGAGCGCGAAAAGCGGTTCGGCGTGTACACTTCTCGACGCAGGTACTCGTCGATTTCCTGCGGACGTTGTCCGAAGCGTCGCCGTTGGGCGTTAACGGCAAATCCTCGAAGATCGATACGCCGGCACGGCCAGTGACGAGGAATATGGCCGGCCTCACCGTAATGGAAGCACAACGGCCGGTTGTCGGTAGTCCTCCAGGCGTCGCATTTACTGGGGCTTGATCGTCGGTTATAGACTGGGGGGGGGTGGGGGGGATGGGAGGCGGCGTTGTAGAAGTGGCTCATCTCGGATGGACGTGGGGGTAGTCGTTCGGGCTGAGCAGCCCTTACTGCAGCGGCGTCGGTCAAGCCTAGGTTTCTGTGGCCGTCGGGGTGCCTAGTGCCTGTTGCACTTCTTCCCGTACCACATCCATCAGAGTCGCTGCTTGTGGCTGTAGAGAGGATGATAGTAATCGGCGTAGCTTCTCTCGGACGATTTTGCGGATAACTTCCCGCAATCTATCGCTGGTGGTGGCCGGCATGTCCGAACGGATTGCATAGGCAGAGCAAGGGCGATTGTACTGCCGAGCTCGGACGTCGAGGGTCTTCTCTACTGTTTTCCTCTCCTGTTCCTCTACTGTTGCTCTACTGTTTTTAGCGGCTGGCGGACGAGGCTGCTAAAGAGATGTTCTTTCACGCCACGCATTAAAAACTGAACTTTCTTTTCCCCGGTCATTTCGGGTTCGGCGCGGCAAAAAAGGCGCTTCATGTCCTCGACGTAACCGCGGACGGGCTCATTCGCAAGCTGGATCCTGGACTCGAGGAGTCGTTCGGCTCTTTCTTTCCTCACGACACTGGTGAATACCTTCAATATTTCTCTCTTGAATAGCTCCCATGTCGCAAGGGACGACTCGTAGTTTTCGTACCACGTGCGTGCGGAGCCATCCAATGAAAAAACCTGTGTCCAATTTTTCCCGCATCATCCCTCTTCTTGAATGACGTCACGCACTCAAATTGGTCCGAACACTCTTCAGGGTCTTCGCCTAGGGATCCATTGAAAGTTGGCGGCACCCACGGCTGCTGTAGTATGATCGGTGTCGACATCTTCGGCGAAGTTGCGGTGCTCGTAGCAGCGTCTTTTCGCTGTCTGGTGGGGCCCGGCAGACTCCCGACCTCAGGCTCCTCTCCCGGGAGATGTCGGCTGGCTCGCTGAGCTGCTGGCTCGTCCTCGGGTGCGAAGAGCTTAGGGCTGGCTTCACGACTTGAAGGGGCATCCGGAACATGGAAGGCCACCCAGAACCTCCACCAGATGTCACGTAGTGGTGACGGCAGTCGAAGCAGCGATGAAGACGGACAAAGGTGTCTTCTAAAAGAAAACTGTTTATTGGGCTGACTTGCGCCCAAAACGGACTGAATCACTCGGCGGCGACGAAGCGACAAGCATGCTCCGCGGTCGTTGAGCAGAATGCCCGCCGCTGTCGGCCGTGCTCAATTTAAAGCTGATAGCGAAATTTCGAGATAAAGGGTGCAAAGTTAATAGAACGCTCCGGAACAACGTAGAATCAGCTTTGCCTGGCTGCAATCACTCGAGATAAATCTAGTCGCGTCTTGCGTCGCAAACAAAGCGATAAAGTGGTGTGGCGGCAGATTTTAAAAAGGAACAAACACTGCAAATATACGCGGCAGTACAATGGGTACACGCTTTCCCCTGGTCTGGTGCTCGCTGCCTTTAGGGGGAAATGCCTGGGACATAAGTCTTTGACCTCACCTTGAGAAATGAAAAAAGACCACAAATGGGTTTCTACCGCACGAGGCGGATTTAATGTTCCGTTGCGATCCGTTGCACAGGATGCATTTGACATCGCACGTGAGTGGGTCGGCCGGTAGATGACTCTGTTCACATCTGAGGCAAAGTATTTGGCGAGGAGCCGCACAAACGTCGCTCCGATGGTCGGACTTCCGGCAGTTAAAGCACGCTTCGGCTTTCGCCAAAAAGGGGTAGCAGTTGCAGATTGTCCCATAGATTTTCTGTTCCTTGGGACCTTCTTGGTGCTGATGAAAGTGACGAGGATCGATTTCGTCTTGCCCAATTGCCTCACGTCGGAAATGGTGTAGGTATCGCTCTTGTTGTAGGTTTGGAGGTCGTTGACGATCTCTTCTACCTCCTCGTCATAGATAGCGTTGTAGAGTACGCCTCGGATGGTGTTGTCGGGTTGGGCTATGTAGGCTTTCCTGGATACGTCGTCTCTCTGACGAATAGGATGGTCACCTGCACGTAGTGCACCACGCGCTCTTCCGAGAGCGTACTCACGGTGAACGAGTTCTTGAGGGTATTTATACGAATTGATGTACCGCTACCACGGGGAGTATCAATATGGTGCACTGAGCGGAGAGGAGGAAGCGCCCGTGGTGCTTGTGAAAGTCTAGGCCTCCGTTGGGTCGAAATATAACTTTCAGATCATGGGTGGGCAATTTTGGTAGCGAAGCCGGGCGCTTGATTTTTGGTAAAGTGGGCGAAGACGACTTGCCTTTTGGGGCTAGGCCGGAGTGGCGAGGCCGGCCGGTGGTGAAGACTGGGGTGCGAGCACGTGGCAGAGACGGCATGTTCGGACGAGAACGAAGCTGGGTGCGCTAGCTTGCGAGCCGTAAATACTCGAGTCCGTCTCGGATCGGTGGCAAACTCTTCGGGCGTGATGTGTTCCCCTTCGACTTGGTAAGCCATGCTGCTGCAGGCAGGCTCGGCGTCGATAGAGGCCATCGCGGAGTACGAGTAGGTAGGTTAGGCCTGAGCTAGGCCAAGGCGTTGCGTGGTCGAGCTATGCCTGGCGCGAGGCCAAGCGACGCGTCCGCCCCGCGTTTGGCGCAATACTCGAAAGTTGCATGCAAAATTTGAGCTCGAAAGTCAAAAGACGTAGACGAAAACGATGCGGACTAGCCTTACGAACCAATTACAGCCGCTTTAAGGTGATGGGTCCTCGAAAAGCCGCACAAACAAGTGTAAAATTGCGAAGCCGACGCGACACACGTTCGTTAGCTCCAGTGGTCACCTGGCGGACTTTCTCGGCAGCCCGGAAATATCGGCCGAACAGGCTCTGGCTCGGCATGCCTGCGCAGCGGTCAAGACCAACGGGGTCGTAGAATGAGGGACTCCGCCTTTTCTTGTAAGAGACCAGACCCACTAGGGGCATCTCCCCATGCATCTCTCGGTATATATATATAAATTAATGGTTTTCACCACCCCCAGCATCAAGATTTCAAGCCGGCGCGGTTGTTCAGAAGTTAAGGCGTACGTCTGCTGAGCCAGTGTACCCAGGTTCGATCCCGACCGTGGCTCCCGCATTTCGATGGATGGATGGATGGATGGATGGATGGATGGATGGATGGATGGATGGATGGATGGATGGATGGATGGATGGATGGATGGATGGACGGATGGATGGATGGACGGACGGACGGACGGACGGACGGACGGACGGACGGATGGATGGATGGATGGATGGATGGATGGATGGATGGATGGATGGATGGATGGATGGATGGATGGATGGATGGATGGATGGATGGATGGACGGACGGACCGATGGAAGGATGGATGGATGGGTCGATGAATGTATGCATGGATGAATATACGGATGAATGAACGGATGGACGGACGGACGGAAACAACTTATTTTACACAAAAATATTTCCTGAGCGGTCCTTTACTAGTCCAGGGGTCCACGGGCTAGTGCTTCATATCAAGACCGATCCACTAGCCATTTCTGCCGGCGGGCTGAGTGGTGCCCAAAGAATGCTCTCAGGTACAATGAGTGGGATTCGGTTTTGGGGTACTGCCTGTGGGGAAGGACATTCCCAAAGGTAGAAGAAAAGTGTGGATTTGGGCACGTCCAAAATGTTACAATGAGGGGCGAAGCTCGGGAGAAAGCATGAGAGACCGTAGGGTGAAATAAAGAAGCCCGTTAGTATTGTCGCCATGTGGCGCTGGATAGGGACGGAAAGGTGCTGTGGAGGGGTGGGAATGTAATTCAGCCCAGTTTGTAGAATGTGATGATTGGATGATATGTAGAAAGTATCGGTGTGGCCTCTTGCGCGGGTTTGGTGCATGAGCCACGGATCCGGGAGGGGAGTTCTCTGGCTAGCACAGGAACGCGCTTATTACCAAGGATCAAGGCATGTCCAGGGATCTACTACAGTGAAACCGTTCGGTCGAGAGAGGTGGCTGTGGCAAGATTGTGGTGTGTGGTCGGCAGAGCCACACCGTTTACTTAGCGGCGGTATGTCGCCAAGGATGCTGGAAATTTCGGTTAAGTTTTCGTCAGTGGTGGAGGGGCAGTGCAAGTGCGATGGCGGCTCCTTCCGGCTCTACCGGCGAAGAAATTCGGATAGTGGCGGCGGCAAGCACTGTGCCTTCGTCATAGGCTGCGACTGCCATGAAAAATCCTAGCTTACAATTTTCTGCCGTGTCGACATAAAGGATATCGGAGCGGTTGAAGTATCTTTTGAGAAAATAGCTCGCTCGATTCTGCCGGCTACCCTTATGAAGCCGATGATGTTGCGCGGTAGGGGCTGTTCTTATACATGCGGTCCTTTTCGCGCAAAGCATTCATATAAGGTGCAGTACTTGTTGGGGTGGGAATGGGTTGAGGAAACGGAGCTGTGGCAGTAGGCGTTGCCCTGTTTCCGTGCGACTCAGGTGGACTGATTGATTGGTGCGTTGATCCTCCAATAATTCGATCACGGTGTTGTGGCTACCAGTGGCCAGAAGGCGTTTCGTGCTAACTAACCACGGAATGCGTAGGGCGGAGGTGACAGCCGTGAGTATTAAGATGACAGCCTGTTGTGCTCGGCGTTGAATGAGTATGTGGTATGAGAGGGGGTACGTAATGCGGCTAGTGATTATTGCTTTGGTCTTATTGAGGGTTTCACGTTCAGGTACCCCATTACAACGTGCTGCCACGCGCCGCATTAAAGGAAATCTCGCAGTATCTGTCTCCCATGTCGGCCGGCGCCGGAACCGCGCCGCAAGAAAAGGAATACAGAAGGGGCTAAGAGAAGAAAGGAAGAAAGCGGTGTCCTAGTGGCTTAAATTTTTCCTGGCTTAACAGCACTTTGTTTATAGAAATAAACGCAACAGTGTGGTGTAGAGATGAGCCAAGAAGTGAGGTGCGTTTGATGCCTTTTTTTTCTTTCTACAAACGACTTATGGTTTCGGTTGCTCATTTTTTTTCTGAGTAGCCCAATGCTAAACGTATTATGTATTTATTATAGTTCGCTAGTAAAAAGTCGAGATAAATTAGTGATTTCGTTAAAACGCTTATTCAGACATCTTCGCAACGTTCCAGCAAGATTTTATACAGCTTCAAATATTATATCAGCTGTAAAGCCACGTCAGCTGCACAACGAAACTCTTTTGAGGAGCCGCTGCAGCACGGGATTCCCACCTGTGTTTCCGACGTATAACCTCATCGTCAAATTTACTGGCCGCGCTGACAAGAATTGAGCGCTCAGCCAGGTAACTTTTTAATCTCTCTCCGCCGTCCTTTCCTCAAGGAAAATGTACGCAACCTCTCTCCTTCCTTTCCTTCTTATCGAACACTCACATTATCGTGCTACTTCTCTGTATAGTGATAATGTGTCCCAGACGACATGTCACTAACGACCTCGCAATACTCTCTCTCCGCGCGATAGATATCAATGACGTTTCGACAGATTTGCTACGGCAGCGCAGCGCACGCGCCAATGAGCACGGCGTCAGTGATACGCGAAATTGATGTGCCGGGAACTTGAGCAATGTTGCGTCGATCTCGGAGACAGCCATTGGCGGGGACTTGCAGTTGGTTGACACTTATGGTGACTTCCAATCGCAGAGTTGAAGCTCTTCGGGAGCAACGTTTTCTGCTCTTTTCGGAGCAACTGTATTCCAAACACAGATCTGAGCCACGGATCGCGTCTTCGAATCGTAGACAGGGAGCAGCTACCGAGCCGAAATTGCTCCGTGGAGCAGTCGGGACTTGAGCGGCGCCCTCCATTTCTGGCGGCTTGTCGCGTCTGACGCGCCGGATCTTCTCCGCGCTCCGTAGCAGAAGGTCAGCTTCGCCCGCCGCTATGGACTCAAAAATTGAATCGCGCGAAAAGGCGGACAAGCGCAAGGAATAATAATAATAATAATAATAATAATAATAATAATAATAATAATAATAATAATAATAATAATAATAATAATAATAATAATAATAATAATAATAATAATTGGTTTTGAGGGAAAGGAAATGGCGCAGTATCTGTCTCACATATCGTTGGACACCCGAACCGCGCCGTAAGGGAATGGATAAAAGGTACTTCCACCAGCAGTTCGCGAGCGCCACCTACATGCTCTTGACAGAGCAAGTGTACTCCAATCGCCATTTCAGGTCGCGCTTTGCGCCGGATTCAGGCGCTCTGTCACAGAGCGTGTAGACCGCTGCGGGCCTGCGATTGGAAGTCACCATTAGTATACTGTCAGCGTGGCTGCTAAGCATAGTTTGGCATTCTGACTGCTTAATGTGCTCAGTTTGCCTCGCTAACTCACTCACCTCAAAGTTTGTGGGTGACTGAATATGTTTGTTACGATTGGTCCGAATTTGGTAAGGTGTTAATTGTAACTGGATGAGTAGTTTAGGACATTGTAAGCATTTTTGTGATTAACTTGAAAAACATAAAGTCTCTAAAATAAAACGACGAATTCTTGATCCTCTAACCATCAACCAGAAAAGTGAAAGAACCTGAAAACCAACGCTGATAATATTTTATAGCTATGCGGAGAGAACTAGTATGAAGCAGTTTCACGAACAGTAAAAAATTTAGGCGGCTTTTGTGAGCCATCGCAAACGTGCCAGACACCACTGTGCAAAGAAATGTCTGCGAGACTCTCTTTGATGGGAATTTGGCCGTAAATTGATCGACTTACGGCGGCCTTGGAGCAGCGGTTGTGCACATACGGCCACTCCGTGCGCGGTTTGGCTCGCGCAAAATTTCTGATACACCGTCGCAAGGCTATTTCGCCCCGAATTCCATCACACGTACGGCAGCGAAACACACGTCGGCTTGACCCATGCCAACACCTGCTTCTTCAAGAGTGGGTGAGGCCCTGCAGGTAATCGCGCACTCGCACGTACATTGAAGTCACCCATGATACGTCCACAGTCGGGCGAAACATATTATGTTGACCATATATGAGTACAGAGTGCACAAGTAACGCCTGTGCCTGACAACATAACTGCGTAGTTCGACGGCATAGCTGCGCGGTGGCCGCATTTCGATAGAGGTGAACTGTTGAAGCCCTCATCCTCTGTGCGATGTCGGTACGCGTTAAACGATTTAGGTGACCAGATTAATCTGGAGCCTTCCAAGGAAACGAATCGTTCTCTCTCGTTTCTTTGCAGAATTCATCACTTTCGTCCGGGCATTGATGAGGTGTCTGCGCTGAACGACAAAGGTATGGCGTCCTGGCTTGCCTATTGATTCTGCTGTCATGGCTCAAAAGCTACGCGAAAGCATCGGCGGTCCACCACCATGTATGTTTTCGTTCTTTTGATGATTCAGTTTATTGGTGCACTAGTGATTAAAGCTATCATTATCCAAACGCGTGTTGAATGTGTCAATTTTGTTGAAAGGACATAAAATATGTTTTAATTATGAATAATTATAAGTAGGTTTTCTCTATGAAGAACGTCTTGAAAAACTTAGATATGGCAAAGAGTACAGGGTCAAGCAGAATGTGTTCCACCTAAAACCACCACAAGTGCTTTGCTTTCAGTTTTAATGGCTTTGTACATGACATTTGATGTGGCTTTTGGTGTTGTAATTTTGCACCTGCCACTAATAATTGCGTAGCCTCACAGGTGATTGTTCCGCCCTGGAGCACCTTTTGAACGTCACTTTCTATCCTTGCAGGAAAATAAAAATACAATCAAGCAGTGGTTATAAAGTGGCACTCTGCACCTCTTTACCCAAATTCTTCATATAATATTGGTGTTGTGTCTTTAAACGACTTGTTCAACCGTCCCTGAAACTCTGCCCTATCGACGCTGCAGTCACATTTATTTCCTGTTACAAATTTATCATTCCAATTATGTGTTGAGTTGTGTTGTGTTGGGTTTAATGGCAGTAAACATTTAAGGCTATCATGCGATGAGTACTTATCTGTGGACGGGAGGAAACATGATGGTGTAGAGGACTTACAATGTTAATTCGTTCTAGCTGTAATAAGAGACGAAAGAAATTTTATATATGGCTAATAATAAACGCTTTAATTAAGGCCAGGTAACCTTAGTAGCCATCCATGGATGGGCAAAGATCTTGACGCACCCAAGCAATCAAATAAATACCTCCGCCTTCTTCTCAGGAGTTAAAAAATGGCTGAAGTGTATGATATAAAAAAGCAAAGAAGTGGACCAATATTTAGTGTTTCTCAAGAACACCTGCTTCTTTTGAAAAGCTAAAAACACAGAACGTGTTAACAATGGTATTTTCACCTAAGAGCAGACCTGGGTACAAAGGAATGTATTCATTATAAAACTTATTAAAGTTCTTCCTAAGTTTTCCGAGTTCTGCACAAGAGGATAAAATATGGTTTAGTGTCAGTTCGTCTCTACACCTTTCAAAAAGAGATGTGTCTTGCTTATTTCTTCAGAAATATGTGTAACGTGGGTATGTTTAATGCAGAGGCAACATAAAATTACTTCAATAAATCGTTCCTTGTGCCTACAGGTCTTCCATTCACCAAGGACGGGCTTTAAAAAGCGCAGCTTGTTAACCTATTTGTCTCATTAGGCCTGCCATATTTCTCTCACTTCATTTTTGGCTAACTTGATGCAGTTCTTATGCGGTACGTTTACTGGTTTTACTTTGGCGTTTCAGGCAAGTGCTGTGCTTGCATCAGCGCTCTCGTTCTGCAGATGCCCACATGACAGGGAACCCAGCAGAACATTATTTCATGTCCTTGTGTATGATCTCGTATTACATTATATATTATGTTGCCTATTGGGTGTTCGACTGCATTTCTGGGGTTTATTGCCGTAATTAGGCATCGGATCTCAGTGTTAACAACACTGTTCTGTACGTTTTTCTGTATTATTTGCTCTACTGCTACAGCAAAGGCGCGGCAATCAGCTGTAAAAATAAACGAGCACTGAGACAGCCTTACTATTTTCTTCCCATTCCCTAGTATTATCGCGCTCCCAAAATAGAGTGCCTATTTAGAACCGTCTGTGTAGAAATCGGTCTAATTATTGTATTTTTCACTTACTACCAAAAATTCTTGCTCTATATAAACCTGTACGGTATGCCTTTTATGAACGTTTGTCAGTGCGAAATCACATGCAGAAGGAAACATGCACCAAGGTGGCAACTGATCGGCGGTCCGGGCAACATCGAGAAGTGCGTCCAGTATGTATCTAGCGCTAACTCGCCCATTCAAATCAATTTAAAAAGATCCCTTATCCCCATCACACCCGCCCTCCGCATCCTTGGCCTCCACTTGCAGGAATCTGGACGAAATGAACATACCCTTAAAAGGCTCAAGGCCTCCACGCAATCCGTGTTGCACCTTCTACGCCGAGTTTCCTCCCTTAACAAAGGTTTAGACGAAGCAGACATGAAAGTAGTGCACGCATTTACGCTTAGCCGCATTCTATACGCAACCCCATATCTCAAATTGAACCGCACGGATACCGAACGCGTGAACGCAATGATCCGCCTTGCGAGTAAGGCAGCCCTAAACCTACCTCGGAGCACTAGCACAGCCAAACTTCTTGCACTAGGCATGCATAACACCATTCAGTAACTAGTTGACGCGCACCTTCAGACACAGTACTTTAGACTTGCCACGAGCGCCACTGGCCGCCATATACTCTCCTCCCTTCGCTTTAACATACAGGCTAACCAGTCAAACCTTATAGCCATCCCTCGACACTTCTATACACCTCTAGTTGTTAAACCCCTTCCTCGAAACGTCCATCCCCAATATCACATCCCTCGCCGCGTAGCTCGCGCTAATGCCCTCCATAAGTTTTATGGGCAAGCCCACGATGCCGTTTGGGTAGATGCCGCATGTACAACGCATGAAGCGGTAGCAGTTGCCTACAATCCAACCCTACGTCACCCCCTAACTCACCGTCTTCCCTCGGGCTCTACGCCTGAGGAGGCAGAGGAGACCGCCATCGCCCTAGCCTTTGCACATTCGGACGCCCAATACATCTTCAGCGACTCCAAAACGGCTCTGTCCAACTTTGCCAGGGGCAGGATTCACGCCCCTTCCTGGCAATTGTTGAACACCCCTACCCAAAATGTACCGCGCAGGGTAGAGCTTCAATGGGTGCCGGCTCACTCTGGGAACCCTGCAAACGAGGCTGCCGATAAATTGGCCCGAGGTCTGATTTGCTGGGCTCAGGACAGTCTCGATCCAGGATTCTCGAGGGAGCGGGCGCACACCTTTGCGGAGCTCACGCAAATACCCCGTTTGGACCGTCGGACTTACCCTCCTCCCCACCCCTCTCTTACGCACTCCCAGCAGATCCTCTTCAGACGCCTACAGACCCGCTCTCTGTCATCCCCTCAGCTTTTATCCCACTATTGCGGTACATCCCCTGCATGCTCCCTATGCGGTGACCCCCACGCCACACTCTCCCATATCCTTTTCGGCTGCCCTGCTGACCCTCCTCCGCGGGGACAGCTCGCCATCTCGAGCTGGGAGGACTGGGAGGTCCTGCTTATGTCTGCAGACCCGACATCGCAGCTTGCTGCGGTGACTCGGGCTGCCGACGTCATGTCCCGGCATGACCTACTTGATGCAGTGCGGGACCGCGCAGTGGCCCAGGGACCCAGCCGGGTCTAAAACTCACTTGTTGAATAAAGTTTTTCTGTCTGTCTGTCTCTCTGTTCAGTATGTTCATTTCTTGGAATTTTTAGTCGAAGCGGAGATGTAGTGGTTTTGCAGCTTGAGGTTTGTTGGTGAAGAGAGTTCTGGATGCGCATTTAGTAATTAATGGGTAACAGAGTTGTTCTGTTAGCGACCTTATATTCAGTACGTATGCACTCGTAAGCATTGTTCTCCTGTCAGCGAGGGGCGCTTCATTTGCTTCTACGTGAAGACAATTTACGAGTGATGTTTTGTAAGCACAAGTTGAATGGTGCGAACCGAGGTTTAGTACTGGTTCCAGCCTTTTAAGGTATGATGGCCTCGCAGACCTAATCACTATGCATCCATAGTCTAAGGAAGAGCTTATTCGTGAGCGATAGATGCGCATAGGCACATCCTATCGGAACCCCATCGTTTTCGTGACAGTACTTTGAGTATATTCAGGGATTAGGTCGCTTTCTTTTTTAGGGTGTTTATGTGCGGTAAGAACGTTACCTTTCTCTCAACAGTTAGGCCTAAAGTTTTGTGTTCTTTTGCTGGCAGTACGGTGTCATTTAAATGAAGGGTGGGATCAATCTGCAGTCCTCTCTGCAGCGACAAAAGAACCGCAACAGTTTTTTGCTGAGAAAACCTAAATTCATTTCACCCTGCCCAAAGTGCTCATTTGTCTATTGTGAGATGCATTTGTATCTCAGGAGTTGACAAACTACAACTTTTGTATTTAATTTGAAGGTCATTGACGTAGATGGAGTACCTGAGGGACTGTGACGATATGCTGGATAAAGAATTCATTTTTACTAAGAACAACATAAACTTAATATGCATCCCTTAGGAACATCATTTCCCTGAGTGAAATACTTCGAGTGGGTGGCACCGATATGAACTTGGAATTTAGGGTCGGACCAAAAGTCGTTCAAATATTTAAGCATCCTCCCGCGGATGCCAAGCTCCGCCAGGTCATGAAGAATCCCGAACATCCAAGTCGTGTCAAATGCCTTCTCAATATCGAAGAAGACTCCAAGGCGCTATTGTCTGTGTATAAAGTTGTCGCATGAATAGGGAGTCCGATATAAAAGTATGAGCGAAAGGAAGGAAGGATGAAGGCCTCAGACGTTAGAGGTGTGAAGAAGACGACGATGATGGCAATAAGGATGATGAGGATTAACCGAAGAATGAAGAAGATGAAGAGAATTCTGTGAGAAGGGAAGAGACGATTGGTGGCGAAGAGAACAAGAACAGGATGACGACAAGGATGATGTGGACTAACGCCAAGGTTATGAAAGCGCGAGGGAGGACATGGCACGAGGGGAAGAACAGAGAAGTGGGTCCCCGGCAAGTCAGGAACGCTTCGGCTGGAACGCCGGCTACTGTTCCAGTGAGCTCGTGTTCTAAGGCTTCGCGCCGTTACTTCCAGCCGTTCTTGAGCCCGTTCCGGGAGTGAATGGAGGACGCTACCACCTGCTACAGCCTGGGGTGTCTCCAGCGCTGTTTCCAACCATCCGGGGGGTGCTCCCAACGCCAACATTACCGGCGTCACCTCGACGGGCGCTTGGACCGGTAGCTGCTACGACGGAGCCAACAACGCCGACAGCGACGCCAGCCTGAGCACGTCGAACGCCATCTCGACGCCGGCTAGTGGACCAATGCAACGCCGCATCCTCACCGCACCAACCGTGAGCATCAACGCCGACCGCTAACAGTAGAACGCTAGTAGTAGACGCTAGTAGCAGTGTTCCCGGGACGTGTGCATTCATAGCCTGAGTTTTGTTTTAGTTTTGTTAGTTTTGTGTGCTAGTGTTTGCGTTACATAGGGAGTATTAAATGTGCGTCTGTGTGGGTCCACCCGTCGCCTAGTCTATTCTTTCGGCCCGAGTGTCCTCCGGGAAGATCACAGACAAATTTAAAGGGCGAGCCTGTGCCAGGATACATTTCCTAGTTTCTTTTTGTTTTGTCTCATATCTTTTCGATCTTTCGACGGCAGAAAGTACAGATTTGGCAAAAACGTTAGAACTGGCTCTAAAGCTAGGGTTAAGCAAGGAAGAGGTGATGCGTCTCTATGAAGAAAAGGTAAAAAGACAGAGAGAGGAAAGGGCGCATGCGCGCACAGACGCTTGCGAATGAGAAGAGCAAGAGGTTAAAAGAGCTCGTGAGGAGGAGAGTGAAAACCTCGGGAGGCAGAAGAGGAGAAAAGGAGCATCGAACGAGAGAAGGAGTTTATTTTGTGGAAACAGGCACATCTCACGGGAGGGTATGAGGAGATCACGGACAATGATCAACGTTTCTTAGCGGGTACAGTATCTTCTATACCGGCCAGAGTTTGTCCAAGAAAGCTGATGGCTACAGTTGATGACAAAAGAGATAATTTGGACGTAAATGTGAAAAGATTCGACAGGATGGCTTTGGGCAAATATGGGAGCGTAGTGAATGGACCACAGCATTGCGCATCTGCTTAGTCGGGGATTCGCTTAATGTGTTTGGGAGAATGCCTGCTGCTGATTCCATGGAATCCAAGAAAGTCAAGAAGGCACTCCAGAGATTCAGGCTTACGACAGAAGGATTTCGTGAGAGATTTTGTACCGCGAAACCTGAGTAATCTGAAACTGCTAAACAGTTTTCCTGTAGGTAGACTACTACTTCGATATGTGGCTAGTTATGCCAAATACGGAAAAGAGTTTTGAAGGAGTGCGTGATAAGCTAGTGATATAGCTGTTTTTAGAATGTTGAAGTCGAAAGCTGTCGCTATTCCTGAAAGACAGAAAGTTGGCTCGTTGAAATTGTTTGCCGACACTGCAGACCAGCTCTTCGAAGCTCAAGGGCTGAGAAATATGAGTAAGACCAATTAGGAAACACAAAACGTCCTAGAGACAGATTCGACAAAGCCACGAGCTTATGGCGGTGCATCTAAGGCGCCAGTAAAGTTTTTCTCCGCGGCAAGGTGGGTCACCGTGCAGTTAATTGTCGGAATAGTAGCGTTGCCCAAACGACACACAGGTTGTGTGTCAGTGTTTTAAAAAGCGGGTTCATACTCTGGATGATTACCGATACAGAACACAGGACCGAGCTGAATGCGTTGTCGACTCCAGGGTAGAACTTGGCACGCCACCTGAAGTTCCACAGATGAAAGGAGAGCAAACGCAGCTACAAAGTGAGGCCGTGAGTGGAACACCCAAGTCGAAAGCTGCAATGCCGGTGGTGGTTGGGCAAATAGGGGACCGTCCTATATTGGTGCTTAGAAAAGCGGAGTCAACAAAGTTTTGGTTCGGAGAAGCCTGGTGAAGGGCGACGATTTTACAGGGCAAGCGTCGGCCGTCACTCTTGTAGACAGCACAGACAGCTACATTCCTGATGCCAGAATACTAGTGACCACGCCATATTGTACTGGACAGGTAGGAGCAAAATGCCTAAAGCAACCCATCTACGATCTCCCCTTGAGCAACATTACGGGTGCAAGAACTGTTTAGGACCCCGATTCCGAATGGAGGATGCTCGACGTTGAAGAACGCCCAAAGGAGGAAAGCCCACGACAGCTAAGGCGGATGATGCGGCAGTCAGTTTCTCTTCGGCAGTGGAGACAAGAGCTCAAGCGACAGCCTGAGCAACGCAGCGTCCGCTCTCCACTCCCCTTACGATGTGTCAGCGTAACAGCGGTGGTGGTGGTAGTGGTTTTATTAAAAGTAATAGCAAAAAGGAAGGAAACGATTTTTGCTAGCCCCGGTATCTGCCATCAATACTGAAGCGCCTGAGCTGGTGCAGCGGAAATAAAGGATAGCAGGCAGAATGGAGAAATGAAAGGAAAGAGGTGAGAGGACAGGAAGCGAGGATAGGGGGAGAAGTAATATGTACAAAATATTTACACAATAAGAAATGTGTCCAGATTGTGCGCGTGATTAGTTCATTTTAGAGGAATTAAATCATACTTGCGCACAGCACTGCGTTGGATACAACTGGAGTGGGGCGTCCAGTTATTAATCGTTCAAGGTAGAACTCGCGGAGCGTTCGGTTACTGCGTGTAACTACCTGACGGAGAACCGACGGGACGTCAAGCCCGTGTGTTCGAGGAATGCACAGAGGCTCACCAAAGTTCGCTCACGAGTGCGCGCACTGCCCTGCGGCCACAATAGCGTCTTGGTGGAGTCTGGTAGTATGCCCTGCGCCCTATAGGCAGCGAGCATATCGCGACGAGCATCGGCGAACGCGGAGCAGCGAAGGAGCAGATGTTCTAGTGTTTCCACTGCACCGCATCCGTCACACACATCTCTCGTCGCGATTCCGTGACGCACCCGCCGTTCCCCGGGCCACACGCAGCCAATGCGCGCGCGGAGAATCATTCCATGTTGTGACCGTGTAAGTGCGCGACAGCCGGTGACACTGTCGATGCGCTCACCTCCCGCGATGCGTGGGTCGGGGTGCTGCTTTCGGAGATGGTCGTGGATGGCCGCACGCACGTCCTCCAGCGCGATGGGCACATCGCTAGCAGGTAGTTGGTGTGCAGCGGTCGCGAGGTCGTCAGCTTCTTCGTTTCCGGCGATGCCGCAGTGACCGGGCACCCACTGTGCACGCACGGCACATCCTCTCTGCGCGAGGGGCTCGATGCACGAGCAGAATTCCCGCACTAGTGGAGTACCGCGGCCGTTAGATTGCAGGCGGCTGAGGACGGCGCGGGAGTCGCACAGCAGAGCACTCCTGGCTCCGGTATAATTTCGACCACGTGTGGATATATATCGTGCACTGACATCGCACAGCACACAGCCTTAGCGATTTTCTTCCATAGAAACGAAGCCGCCGCCATCGGGTTCGAACCCGGGTACTCCGGATCAGTGGTCGATTGAACTAACCACTGAGCCACCGCGGCAGGTAAGTATTTGAAATGCCCGACACGTGTTATAGGCTTGCCGTCTATCAGGTAATCGAAAGTGAAATATTTTAGTGTTCCTTGTAATCCTTGCCAAAACCATTTTATTATGATTTATTTTCAATTCCCATTTACAAAACCACGCTTGCATACTGTTTAAACCCAGGTTCAACAATACCTGATCTTCTTGACTTGAAACGGTTAAATAAAGGAGGCAATCATCTGCAAATAGACGAACTGTGATTTTGCTGTTGAGACCTTCGACATTTTCATTAATATAACATAAGAAAACCAGACACAGCACAAATCTTTTGGGAACTCCCGAAGTTACTGGCAGCATTTCAGATTTTGCGCCACGTACTTCTACGAGCTGTGTTCTCTCCGCCAGGTAAGATTTTATCCACATAATTTTTTTTCTTATCGCGAAGGAAAGATAGTTTTGTGAGCAGCTCAGAATGCCGTCAAACGCTTTCGACAAGTGTAAGCATCTAGAGTCTATCTGGCTTCCACTGTCAATCGCTTATGCGAAATCATGAATGGTTTCAGTGAACTGTCTTACGGTGAATGGTTTCAGTGCACTGTCTAACGGTTAACAGGTGTTGTCTGAAGCCATGGTGATTTTGAGTGAAGATATTAGAATTGTCGAAGCAGTGAAACATGCATTTTATAAGGTATGTTCCAGCATTTTACAACATGTGCAAATAGTGAAATCGGTCTATAATTTTCAACATTGTATTTGCTCCCAGATTTGAGGATCGTGACCACTCTTACCCGTAATCGGTCGGTAGGCAAACTGTGCTGTTCTAAAGATGCTTGAAAGATTACGATAAGGTGCTTCGCGATCCATTCAGCATGGCGTTTTAAGAATTCGTTAGGAATGCTATCTGCACCAGCTGACTTTTTGGTGTCTAAATTCAGTAAAAGTGAAAGAATTCCTTCTTCGGTAAGAATAATGTCTTCCCTAGCCTTGTGTATTTCAAGATCAAGTTCATTCAAGTTTACAGTCAGTGTTTGCGCTCAGTTGAACACGGCATAAAAAAATGTATTACACTAATGGGCTATAGCACACAGATCAATAATCACTCATCCATCATCTACAATATAATCAATTGTTTCTTTTGACGGAGCAAGATGACGCAAAAACCGCTGCGTAGCTTGCTTCATAAAGTTTGTTAGTATACGGCAGTAATAATTTTCTTTTGCCCTCTCTATCTTCTCCTTAAGAAGCCCGAACAAGAATGGTATCTCGGCCTGATTTCTGATTTTGTTTCGCCTCCTGCGCCTAATTCTTCGGTTCAACTGAATGATTTCTCTGTTTGCCCAAGGGTTACTTTTCCTGACTCTCTTTATGTTCTGTAATATGAAGTTTTTTATGCAATGACTAATAATATTCCTAAAATGTTCCCACATTGCATTAACGTCATTTGCTCCGTCAAAACGGTACAGTGACATTTCTAAGTAATCCAGAAGGATGACATCATCAGTTCTCAAGAAATCTATAACGTAAACAATTTCTCTTTTTCTTTCCTTCCGTGGAAAGTTTTTCACACAAAGCGATATGAGCCTGTGATCGGACAGCCCATCAAAACACAAACATCATAATTAGAAATCCTACTATCCACAAATATCAGGTCAAGCAATGACTGTGTGTTCCAGCGATAGTCACGTGCGTGTTTGAGTTAACAATGTCAGAAAGAATATCTTTTCATTGATTATAGGAACTGCAGTGGGAAACTATGAGGCCTGTACACTGCTCCAAGTATACAAGGCACGTCATAAAGCTTTATTTTGCGCGAGATACTTTCATTATCAGGGCTCCAGTCCCTCACTATGAGATCAATGTCATCCTTGAAAATAACGGCGACGCCCCCACCGCGTGAGTCTCGATCTTTCCGAACCATTTTGTAAGTGGGTGGAAATGTCTCAAAGTCTTGGATTTCCGGTCGCAACCAGGTTTCTCTAACGACCGCTATGTCGGGTTGTATTGTATTAGCAAATGTTCTAGCTGAGTTGTTTTATTGACGAGGGTTCGCCGGTTGATATTAATCAAAGTAAAATCACCACTTTCGTTTCTGATTTGTCATTCAGGCTTGCCGTCGCGCTTTAGTTGTTTTTTTTCAATTTTATTATGCATGCTTTCACATCATCCCAGTAAAATCTTTCGTCTCCAATAATAATCTTATCGCAGAGGAGCCGCACGTTTGCACCCGGGTCCTTTTCTTTTTAGCGCTGTCCCGGAGATTATTCTGTTTCCGTAGCGTGCTTGCTGAAAAGTCGTCCGAAACTGATATACCCGTATCCTTCAGTTTTTTACACTTCCTGATATCTGAATTTTTTTGTAGTAATTAACTCACCTTACTATGAGTGGCCTTATTTTATTGTCATTATTCCTCTTTAGTCCGTGGATTCTTTCCACGGTGCTAACCTTCACACCTAGGCGTTCGTGAAATACTTGCTCCAGTACTTAGTTCTTGACGTCATAATTCGTCTGATTGATGTTTTCCTCAATGCCAAACACACTCAAACTATTTCGTCGGCTGCGGTCTTCTATCTCTGCTATCTTTTCTTGCTGGGACCGTTCGTTGCTCTCTATAACTTGCAGCATTTCTTCAAGTTTCTTTATGTCTTGCAGCATTTGCAGCAGTTTCGATATCCAATATTTTACTTTTCATTGCGTCTAGACGGTTTGAGAACGATGTCTGCGTAGCTCTGATTTCTCTGACGTCTTCCCTTATTACCTTCTTCCCTGCCAAAATTTTGCGCAATGTAGATTCAATACTCTCAGGCCCGAGATTGAGCGCGACATCACTGTAAAGCAAAAACTTGAGTGCACAAAAGCAGTTGAAAGCAATATGCGCTAACATATGTCGGCTAGGAAAAACTACAAGAAACCTTTCATCACTTCTGTATGACAAAACATCACCAACTTGGATAGAAAACAGGAATTTCGCGGTTGGCGACCTAATCCCTGCAGTCTCGCCGAGCCCACTGTAGAAGTATCGTTGAGGGTCCTCTTTTATATGCCTTGCTGTCGACGCCACTTATGAATGAAAATCCAAAAGGGCACTGCGCATGTGTAGCTGTAAGTCCGTGAGCGATAAAGACCCAGAATGTCTGCTTGTTCTTTAAAACTTGTCTGTATACCAGTGTGTGTCAGCAGAGGAAGGATGAATGGGGAGTAGCTGCCATTTATTTTTTTTACCTGCTTCCACATTTTTTTATGTAACTGTGCTGTTTATAGAAGGCATATATTTTTCCAAGATATTTTTTTGGTATTCCACCGAATATATCGGGCTTTAGCTTTTGCCTTTTTGATAAATATAGGATTCGTGTGAGTAAGATACCTGCGAAATACGCCCCAGGCTTTATTTTGTAGTTTTTTGGCTTCCCTACACTCTCGCGTGCACCATACCTTGTGGTTCTGGCGCACCACTCGTGTTGACTGGGGTATAGCTAGGCGTGTTGCACCGATGATACACTGTGAGAATTTCATTCAATTCATCTATGCTAAGTGTTTCTGAGAAAATGCTTTCTAAACTGGCCTTTTCTCTAAACAACGCCCAGTCAGATAAATGACGCTTCCATCGTCGTGATTTTGTTTGGATGACAGCAGGTGAGGATGATAGGATGGTAAAAACTGGCAGGCGATCACGCACATACAGGTTGTCTAAAAACGCCTTTTAAAATCGCTAAAAACAGACGGTGTGCGAAAATATAGGTGTAAAGAAATCAATTTCCCAGACGTTGGGGAACAGTATGCGGCCTTTTCTGTACTTAAAAGACATACAATATTTGCCAGGATAAAATCTTCGAATATTTGAGCTCTAGCATCTAAGCATTCACTTCCTCAAAGGGAAGAGTGAGCGTTAAAATCTGTAACTAAAAGTTGTGGCTCCGAAAGTTCACTGATAAGTTCTTGTAGATTATGGACTGTTAATGGTGAATGTGGAGGAATGTATACAGAACAGATGTTTAGTGTATTGTAGCAGATGATGCTGACTGCAATCGCCTCAAGTTTTGTTCATAGTTTGATTTCTTGAGCAGGGACGACACTTTGAACGACTATCACGATGCCTCCCTAGAGTTCATTCGCCTGCTCGTGATCGCGTCTAAAAGCTTTATAATGTTTCAGGATATGCATATGTTGTGGACCAAGATTGGTTTTCTGAAGACAAAGCTACAGGCAATATTGACCGTAGAATATGTGTTATATCACTGAAATTAATTAAAAGTGCTCTACAGTTTCACTGAACTTTTATAAAAAGCCATGTTTATATTTTGGAGAAGTAATGAAAGATGATTTATTTATGTGGTGGACCCGTTATGAGGGGTCTCTTCTTTTCGGTCAAGAGAGCTGTTCCTCCTCTTCAAAACAGACATACTGGGCGTTACATCCATCACCTTACCAGAGGTGCTGGAGGTCCGAGAGGAAGCCACGGGTGTGTAGGTTTCAGGCCTCCCCCGACAGCGGAAAGTCCGGCGGGATACCTACCCATAGACCGGCGCTCCCTGCTTTGGAGATGGCAGAGTAGCCTTCGCCGTCACTGCCTGGGGCGTCGATGGCCCTGCCAGAAGGCTCGGTAGAAATGACCTCGGCAGGTGTCAGAGTACTGTGTGGTCCTACGCCGTTGCGCACCACATCAGCAAAGTTTGTTCTTGTAGTGAAGGAGAAAGAGATTTCTGAGAGTGCAAATCGCGTTCATGCTTCCTTGAATGATATATTTTCTTTGGTTTTTATAGGTGATTTCTTTTTCTTTTTTCCAGGATGGACATGCCCTGCAATATTCCGGGTGACCCACTTGGCAGCTTGCACAATATGGTGTAGCTTCACAATTGTATGACCAATGTTTCTTTGATGCACATTTCGCGCACGTTTCTTGGCCACGACAGCTCAATGATTCATGGCCATATCTCTGGCACTAGAAGCACCTCCTAGGATTCCGCGCGTAGGGGCGCACATAAAGTTTCATGTACCTACTTTTATTTTTTCAGTCAGTGTACTGGTATTGAATGTCAAGATAATGCGTCTGATAGGGATTTGCTTGCCATCTTTCCGGATCTTAAATATGTGCACGTTGATTACTTCTTGGTCTTTGAGACCTTCCTGCAGTTCCTCCTCTGTCAAATGAAGAATGTCACTCTCAGATATGAAACCCCGGATTTTGTTCAGGGGTCTATGGGCCGTGATGGAAACAGGAATTTCCCCTATGACCACAATGTTCCGAAGTTTTGAGTCCTGCACGTTGTTCTGGAGCTCTAGTAGCAAATCACCACTAGCCATTTTCGTTATTTTGTAACCTGGGCCCAAGGCATCTGTCAAGGACTTTGAAACTACGAACGAAGAGAAAATTCTAGCTGGTTTTTCATCTACTTTGCTGTGTACTACATTATATTTATGAAATGTTACAATCTTTTTCTGAAAAAAGTATTCTACCTCGTTGCTCCCTTTTTTTCAAGGGTAATAATTTGTGGAAAAAGAGGGAGCCATAAAATATGTGTATTGTTCTGCCGCGGTACCAGCCGCCCACCATGGAGCCCAACGAGGGGACGGGACAGAAACTTGCTAGCAAGCCCTGCCCACGTCAGCTGTACGCGCTAACTGTTGCTAAATATGGCACAACTCAAGGTAGTTGGCCACGCAGGGTTAACCCTCGCCGCCTATGAAAATTGAAACAACCGAGAAGGAAATAAAAGACAAAACAGTTGTGAGAAAGAAGATAGGACAGCAAAAGATGGAGGGAAGGTACGGAAAAGGTGACTGCCGATTTCCCCCGTTCGGGTCAGGCCGGAGGTTCCGTCTGCATGAAGCTGGTGCCAAAGTGGTGTGTTGCCTCCATTGATGGGCCTCAAACGTCTAAACGGCCGGCACCGGTTCAACCACCACAAACCACTTTTCCCCGGACACGGCGATGCCACGCACGGCTAAGAGCGGGTGCTCGGGTCCGTGGTGATGCATTGTTCACCATCATCCAGCTGCGGGGATGTCCCTGCGAATGCTCTGGAACCCGTGTTTTCGCCATTCACCAACGTCTGCAAGCTGCAGATGCTCTCTTGAGGGACATCATTCAAATTAAACCTACAACATTATCTATAATAACGTTTTGACTCAATGTCTGCTGTTCCCTGCGTGTAAATATCTTCCTTTCAGGAGTTTAAAAGGGGCATGAATTATCGACAACGCTGAATAGCATAGAGGGGCACGAATGGCATCACAGAGCAAAGTATGGTCGAACACAAAGCATTCCACAGCATATCGAGAGCGCTGTGTATTAGGCGGTGTGAGCGGGGTAGTATTGTTTTTATTTCTTTTTATGTTTCCATTGTGCATCGACATCAAACTCATTCGAGTCCGTAGAGGCAAAAATTATGACTCTGAAGCTCCGCCTCGAATGTATGACGTTATTGTATTGATGAGTATTTTGAACTTCTTAGTTAGTACCTCTTTCAAATTGCACACGCTCTTCAGCATGCATACGTAGGCCTACTGGGCCACTTCACATAAAGCAAGACGCACTGGGTCTCCCTTTAACAAAATCACACAAGAGTCTCTATGTCCTATATGTAGTTTCACTGACCAATTACTCCAATTTTCTTCCAGCGTATATAAACTAGTTTACATCCTTATATATTGTAGACCTGTAAAGCATGCTATAACTTGAAAGTCGCAATTTAACTTGTGTCGTAGTAAATTTCATTCTCTAGACCAAAGTATGACGTCACAAACCTCATGACCAATCCTAAATTAGAGCGACAACATGCACGGCTTTTCCCCCAAACGTTTGCTCTAACGCTCTCGTATTAACATAGTAGAGTTTTGAAGCGCGCGCAACTTTCATTAAGAAGACGCTGATAGGTGTCCAATTTTCTGCCGAATGTAGACTTGCGAAACTCAAATCAGTTCACCATAGAAACTCAGGAAAATTGACCATTCCCGCCGGATAAGGCATGGCGAAAAGACGTGGTGCGCTAGGAGACGATGCGAGTGTTATATATAAGTCGAACACAAGCCCTGTGCACACATTGTACACAAATGAATTAAGAAGGGTGCCTTGTTAGCAGAATATAAATGGCGAGAAAAACATGATGTCAGGAACGTAATCGTAATAGCGTGCAAGACCAAAAATTAATTTCAGATTAAAGTGCAGGCAGCAGCAGAGTCGAAGAAAGGCACCAAAAATAGTAAGAGCAAGAACAACAAAGAAAAGGCATTGATGCTTATAATCGATTGTGATGAATGGGAGTGTTGTTTCCGCAATACTGCGTCAGCGCACGCCAATACTCCATTGTGTTTGGTAAGCCTGAATAGTGGAGCGCTGCATTGTTCAAACGAAAAGACTTATTTTAAATTGTTATCGCCTAGCTACCGTTTAATACATAGTGGGAAATTGAGTCTTATTTCAGGCAGATATTTGCAGAACTTCGCCGCCATGTAACACAATTTATAAGAAATACATTAAAAGGAGTAGATTCTGTTCTACAAGGTTGCACACATAATAAAACAATTCTTGCATCAAGACGGACAAATCACTAAAAAAAATTGCAAGGACTCATACTCAGAACTGCTGTATTATTGAGGTGAAAGCGATCCAAATATACACCCTTCCGGAACCTTTGCGCACGCCCACGGCTACAAGGCAACAACAAAGTACAACCAAACGACTTTATAATAGCAGGTAGGAATAGAATTTCTTCTCAGCCTCACAGAGACAAACAGATGTGCCACTGAAAGAGTTTGAACCGGCATTTTTATGTGAAAACTTCATAGTTTCACGATCTGTTTGTTTTCTTTCTATGGCCAGAATCGTCTAATTTTGGGCGCTGCAATTGCTATGACGGAAAAAAGAATCTCTTTTTTTCAAATAGCCTACATTTAAAAATTAGCCGACAGCTTCTCAGAAACACCTGTCATATACAGTTTCTTTAGGAAAAAAAAAGTAGATTTCCAGGTAACTCGCGCACCTGTACAAATAAGCCTGCTTTTTCACAAAAGAACGAACACGAAAGGCGCGCTCCACAAAGCAGAACAAGAAAAAATTGGGCTGTAGTTCGGCTCGACAGAACCTGGTTAGTTGGTTGGACCGTTGCAGTACATTGCCATTTGCAGATACAGTGCGTTCTGCATGAAAGAGCTACCACTGCACGCCGTGCACGAAGCAGATCCACCGGAAACGTACTTAGCTACTCGCTTAAACGGGATATCTGAATTTGCATGCTCGTCATTAAATTATTCATGCAGCTTTAGTACATGTCTCGAAGATACGTTTCTTAGACATCTGTGTATTCACTAGATGGGTCTTCATTCACTTCCAAGAGTAGAACCGTCCTGGGGGATTGTAAGCGTTCTCGTGGAAGCGTCCCAGAATTTCGTTTCGTATTTTTATTAACTGAGCCCGTTCCAATCTCATCTCTGCGTCGTAACATGATCTCCAATGTTTGTACGCAAGAAGTGGAGCTTTCGATCCAGAACTAGATACAGACGACACAGCACTGCTTTGCTATAGTGTGAATAAACTAAGAAAAGAAATCGAAAACCCTGAAGGCCTTATCCTCCAAACTTCCTATCTGTGTAAACTGAAAATCGCGCCCACGCGACTGTGTAACACTGAAACGACGCACACGCAATAGAAGCAGTGATAGCGAGAAAATGATTAGCGGAACGTATATGGCGAGAAAACAGCATAAGGTCAGGAACGTTATCTTAATTGCGAGCAAGCCCGAAAATTATTCTTAGATCGAAGTGCCGGCAGCTGCAGAGTCGAGGGAAGGCAGGTAAAAATATCAAGACTAACAACAAGGTAGAAAAACGTTTGATTCTTACAATCCCTTGTGCTACGCGGAAGCGTTATTTCCGTTACACCGCGTCAGCAGATCCCAAGGACGCAATTCTTGGCTATGCAGTGGGCATTGCATGTTGACGACATGTGAAGCCAGCAGAGAACCAGGAGGAAGCCCGAGAAGCAGGAGAACCTACGGTCGAAATTTAAGGCAGATACATGGCAGCGATAGCTCGACATTTGTTCCGTCCGCCTTTGGATAAGGTCGATCCCGCAATTCGCGGTAGGGGCAGCGACACACTAATAAGCATATAGTGCCGTTCCGCGTGTGTTTGGGACACGTGTGCGGAGCTGAAGACCATACACAGAGAACAGCATCTTTGAGCCGCTTGAAAAATGGATCTCCGTGAAATGCGTTCATCGGGCGAGATTTGGGGACAGTCTGGGCAGCGTGTTCATGTGCGTGGTTACTTTCTGCTTCACGCGCTAACTTGCTGGCTGGTATGTTATAACCAAGAACAAGAAGAGAACTCACGAAAGAAGAGACCTGCGGTGTGGAAAACGTGACAAGATTTTCGCACAAAGAAACATTTTTCTCGAAAGGTTTTCTAAAAGAATTAATCTGAACTCCAAAGTAGACATGCGGAACCAAACCGACAGAGACACGTCCGGAAAGCACACACTACTGCGCAGCCACAGAAGGCAACAAAAAGCCCAGTGGTAAAAGTGCCCACTAAAAGATACAAATGGGAACGAAGAATAATCAGGCACAATCGCGCGCCCTCGCACCGTGACTACCTGTCACTCCTGACTTAGAGGCTTCAACCTTGTCAAGATACCGTTTCGAAACTTCTCTACAGCCACTTTCATCACCATTTACGTGACTCAGCGTAAAAAAGAAGAAAACTTGATTGTATACATATTTATTTAATTCATGTCAGCTACCTCATACGCCCTTAATGCGAGTGGACTTCAGGCGGTACCCAGGTGCATGATGTGCCATGTATTTGGCGAACGGTCCGCTTACGGCTCTTAAAGCACATGAAAAGCGTGGTTTTAGTGAAACATGAAAACAGAAACTTTGTCGAGCGAGCATCTTTTCGCAGTGACCTTTCGGGAAAAATACCACATTGTTCCTAAAACAGACGTGCGCGTTCTACAACCTGAAGCGGTCACCGCATATCTAGGATATCAAGGAGGTCTCCAAATCTAAACCGTGTATTTTAATATTTCAGCGGTGAAGAGCTCCAGCTGGTCGAATTTACTCTGAAGGCCTTCTCGCGGATGCCGTCGAGATCCGTATGTATACCTGTGAGAAGAAAAAGTTCTGAGCCGCTAATTTATGCGGGACTCCTTCATTATCTACATTACAAGGAAAAAAACACAAGCATAGAGAAAGGAGGCCACTGAAGCTCTACATTGTCGACCGAAAAACAAGCCAAGAAAGGAGCCTTTGCTGTGACATTAGGAATATCCCGGAGAAGCATCATAGACTAACTTCCGCCGCTACAGCGGAAAGAAATTGAAGCACGCATGAGGAAGTCTTTCGTCTTTACGCGTGTGAACGTGATCCGCAGAGTCGCAAGTGAGCAATGGTGAAAGCACCCTACCTCAAAGACCAGACTTCACGATGCACTAGTGATTAGTAGCATAATGTACGAACTGTCTTTAAGCTCCCCTTCAGTATCAGAACTTGACCGTGCCGAAAGTTGTCCACAGAAACGGCATAATAAGAAGAAGAACCCTTGGAGTACTGCAGGTGGCGGCGAACAGCGAAGTTCTGTATGAGTCACTATCAAAACCTCTTATCGGATTGTAACGGTTAATAATTCAACTTGGTCACCTCGGAGAGATGGTACTGGCCGAGCACTACTGCGGCGGCTCCGAAAGAGACCTGATGCTCGAGCCTACTAGGCGCTTATACTCTTCGTTTCCTGGGCCTTACGTTTGAAGACAAAGCAAGCTGCTAAAACAATCATGGTCACTTGCGAGCAGCCACTGTATGGTCTCGATTCCTGGCATGCGTGTTAAGGGCATCTCTTCATTGGCGGCAACACGTTCTCTCGTACTCGAACGTTTGAAACAGAGTATGTCTGTCATCATTAAATTTTCACTGATGTTTGTTCGATAAGGCGAGAGGACCTAGCGGAGCATCTTTTACATTTCTTCTTTGCGTACTGCCTGGTCTGTACGCTTTACTGAAGTCGTACCCTCCACAACCGGTGGGAGCGTTGCACTTCAGTCGGATTTATGCAAGACAGTGTATTCTCCGACTCAATCTGTTGCGATCCTGGCGTACTGATAATCTGCCCTTGAAAGGTTAGAGCGCGGATTGCCTAATGATGCATTGTCTCTTAGCTCTCTGCGCATGGTGGATAAACTGCACAGCAGAGGCTTCTGCATACCCCAAGCAGCACAGGTCATAAGCCCAATATTGCAACAGGATGGTCCCATTCTGGTCCTTTGTATGGCCAGCTTTGCCAATACAGTTCCAGTGTTGGGCCAAATTATTGTGCTGCTTGAAACGATTCCAATGAGTGCCCTCACATATAGGTTACATAGGCACCGAGCACAGAGGCAACGAGATGGCGGGCAGTCTCGCCCATGGAGAGCTGTCAGGTATTCCGTCCGTAAAATTGATTCGGAGACCTGTCAGTAAAATTTTAGCGTTCACCTCACGGAAATTTTCATGTGGAATAGGTCGCTTTTAACGGCGCCTGCAGTTCAGCTTTGTCTTGTTTATAATAAACGTTTGTCATTAAAAGGTAGCCCGTTTGTGACTACATGGCTGCCCTCAGCAACTACAGACCAACCCGAATTTGTTCTTTGCGTCCAACAAAACCCCGCCTTGAAAATACCTACCAAATTGACAGCACAGCACTCAAGCTCAGCAGATTTGCCCAACTATTTCAGTACAGCTGTATTTTTTGTACATCTAATTATTTTGGAAGCTTTTCACAGAACATTTCCTTCCCTCCTCTATACTGAGTAAAACAAGTAAAATTTTAAAACACGACCTGATAACACGACAGTGCAAAATAATATGAACACGAATGGTATTAGTTCTCATACACACATGTAGATATGAAAAAGCAAGAACACCCAGCGTCAATAGAGAACCATTATCATATGAAGCCCTCATGTTCACAAAATTGTGAAAGAACACTACATGCTTCCGTAACTTAACCTGAGGACCAACTATTTTTCCGGAAACAAGAAAGCAATCCTTAACATACAGCGATCAGCTTACAAATATGCACTCATTGTAGCCAGCCTAAGCCCACTCCTGGACAAAGGACTTTTTCATATACCTCAATTATACCTCTCATGAGGTAGTTGAGGCCAACCTGTTAGGATAACTTTCCTGACATCCACTGTCCAGACTTGATGCCTCCTCCTACAGCGTTTGCATTCTTTTATTATCTACTCTTACTCTTGAAGGCTATTGATTTTCTTACCGTCGCGTTGCATATGTTGCCCAAGTTTATTTTTACGCAGAATCAAGTTGGCGATGCAGAATCAAGTTGGCGATATCTCCATGTGGTGAACGCAAAGGGGTAGCATACTGTTCATTTCAAACTGTGTCGTTTGATATCAACACTGTGCAATGAAAGAACAAGACATGCCATCGAAGTTTTCGAGAACGATAGAGTCAGTCAGTCATAAGACCAATATCGATACTGGAAGTGATTATTTCAGTTGACGCCAGCAGATGGCCCTCAGTCAGTGCTGAAGATGACCTCTTCCACTTCATCAGTATCTCTGATTTCTTATTCCGGATCACACCTGGCAGGCAGGGTAGTCAATTTCTGCGAGACTAAAAGCTTCTGGATTTCTTTGGCCCGGTGGGTTTGCGGAGCGGTTTCAAAAGAACGGTTCCATTGTGGCTCTCTAGCCGTATTTCGATCTATCGAACTCGATTGCCCTCTGGCATGCTGACATCACACCACTACCGCACAGAAAGCAATTAGATTTAAAAGGCGCTACTGCAAGCTCCAGCATTAGTGGAAACGGCGTCAGGACTGTGACAATGCCACAAAACGTACCCCTACCTGTGCAGGTTGGTGATGTAAAGTATGGTTTTCTTACTGGCAAGCCGTGTATAATAGTGCTGCCGTGTCCACATAGCTTTTTGCATTATGTGTGTGACTTTCTCGATGGCACTCACTCAACTTGTCTGAAGACATTGAGTTCAATCCCAGCCCTGTTAGTGAGAAAAATGTTCGATGTACTGATTCCCACTTAGAGAGAAATGTACAAAATCTCAGAAATTTCTCAAAGCGAAACATCGGCTCAGACACACATTCTTAAAATGCAAAGCAGGCTTCATGTTATTGAAAATAAAATGCAGAACCTTGAAGGAACACACAAAAGTGTTGACGACTTAGAAATTGCTGTTGAAGATCGAGGCATAACCATGAATAGGATTTCCAGCCTGCTTGACAATTTAGAAAACTGGTCCTGTCGCAACAACCTCATCATTTGAGGTGTAAAAGTGGAAGGGCGTGAAATGCACAGACTTTGCTGAAGAAGGTAGAGGACCGATTCGCTGAAAAACTTGGTCAGAAATTAAATTCCATAGAAAGAATTCATAGGCTAGAGAAGAAAATGTTAGGCAAAGACCGTCCTATTATCCTGAAGATAAGTGATTTTAAAGATAAGATTAAAATTATGCAGAACTGCCACAAACTCAAATGAGTATAACAGTAGACTATTATGAAACAGTTGTTGACATCCGCAAAAAGTTGTGTAATTCGACAGATGTGGGAAGGAGCAATGGGGAAAGTTAAACTACTTTCGGACAAGATAAAATTTGGCGGCACCTTTTTACGTTTGGGATGAAGTAGACGGTGAGACAATAAAGTGTTATACCCCAGCAGAAAGTGAACAAAAGTGATTCAATAACTCTCCCAATGCATGCTTAAAGGCGACGGGCATAATCGGCAGAGGAAATGGCAACAAATCAGCCGCCAATTAGGGCATTACCTTGAAACACGAAACATATATTAAAAAGAACTGAAACTTTGATCGTTCAGGACGTACCGGACGAGGAGGTCACGCCGCCCGATTATAATATAGTAAGAAGAGTTTAGCTAGAAAGAGGAGGTGGAGTGACAATCTTGGCTATAAGCGTTCAATTATTATTTGTGCTAGATGTTTCATGTAATATAGAATCACTATGAATAAAAATTAGGCCAAATAGCCACTCGATGTTTCGCGGTGGTTTATACATAGCTACAAACTGCCCTATAAAGATACTTGTTCATCTAAAGAATTTCATGGACACGTATTTAAAGCAGGATGACTGAACCCTATATTTAGGTGATTTTAAATTGACCGGAATTGACTGGAATTCAGACTTAGTGCATTCTATTCAATGGATAGTTGCACTCTATTTGTTGCCCTTCAGTGGAACAATATTTCTTAGCTCTCAACAACTACTTTAGCTTGAGTAGAGTAAATTGCTGGGCTAGTCGTAGCTGGGATTGTCAATTTAATGGATTTCATGGACATGTATTTAAAGCAGGATAACAGTTAGACGGTTAAAACAGAAGATGCGAAGCAACATCAGCGCTTCTTGATCTAGTGTTTGTACCCTCTGAACTGCTACCATATCTGTGAACCTGTGAACTCAACGAAGGTATATCTGATCACAAGATGGTAATAATTGATATAGATATGGTGTCAGATCATTAAAAGAGCAAACGTAAGGCGTTTGGAAACTTTTCAGCTGCTTACGATATGCACCCCTACCACCAGGAGCAGCGCCGCAGAGCCCGTGCGAAGGTACTCCGCCGAGTGTACGGCGCCGAGCTGGACGCCGTATGGGTGGACGCCGCCTGCACGGGTGACGAAGCAACCGCTGCCGTGGTGGACTACTCTTCATCCGCCCTCCTCACACTACCTCTCCCCCCTGACACCACCCCAGAGGCTGCAGAGGAAGCCGCCATCGCAGTTGCCATCACCCGCACGGAAGCCCAGTACATTTTCACACTCTAAAACTGCAATTCTAAATTTTGAGCGAGGCCGAGTCCACGTCCCTGCTTTTGGCATACAGGGCTCACCCGACTCACCCCCACCCCGCCATGTAGAGCTTATATGGGTGCCTGCGCACTCCAGGAATCCCGGAAACGAAGCCGCCAACCTTTTAGCCCGAGGTTGTTTAAACTGGGTTCAGGTGGCCTCGGATTGGGGATTCGCGAAGGAGCGAATGCACTCGTTCAGCGAGATGACGCAGGCCTACAGAGCCTCGCGCCAGCTCTACCCACCGCCCCACCCCTCCCTAGATAACAAACACGCAACACTCTGGCGCAAACTACAGATACACACACTCCCCTGACCCTTGACCCTAGCCCAGTGTTATGGACCTTAGGGACATAAACACTTGAGTGCAGTGGGGTCGTGCGGAGACCCAGGGGCGTGCCCCGACTTCCTCTCCAACAATAAAGTTTTTTTTCTCTCTCTCTCTCACATCATCATCATTTCGAAAAACTTTAAAAACGACCCAACCGCGCTCAAGCTTTTCTTCCTGCAGTTTAAAATGCTGACTACCCAGTCGCTAGCAATGGTCTGCACGACCTGGTATTCGGAAAGCAGCAGGGTCTCCCAGTCTTTCCAGGTATTAAAGTGCGGTTGGCCTCAAGGGGGACGATCTGCCGTGCAATGATGGAGAGCTGAAACGGCAAGTTCGGGACAGAGAGTACAGGTTGAAGCATAGGAGTTGATAGCTTGCTAGCCTCCAACCAGGCCGAGAATCATATTCAGAATCATAAACGAGAAACCGTTGACCCCACCCGGCAACGGTGCTCGAGGAACGGTTGCGTCACAACTTCGAAATCGGTTTCTAGAAACAAAAAAGGAGTAGTAACTGCCAAATATCTCCGTACATACTTGAAACCGCAATGAGGGAATGGGTAATGCGTGGGAAGGCATGCAATGGAATATTCATATGTCGTTAATTTGAATCCATGCCGGAATATTGCCCAAACCTTGACTAGAACATGTAGGCTATATGCAAAGAAAAATGGTATGAAACAAACCGGAAAGCTGTACGATGAACGGTTGCTCAAACTTTTGGTACGAATGTAGTCGCGAATATTGGCGCAGCATTGAACTTAGCCAATGGCGGATGGGTTAGGGCAATCATTCTCTGATATTGAGCAGCTCGGCTAGCTGTGTGCATCCTATGGCCGCTTGATAACGTCACCATTTGTACAGAAAGCTACATAGGTGAACCCGAAAGCGGCGACAGCGTTTCGATGGAGGCGAAACGCATAGACGCGCGTGTGCTATGCGATGTCAGTGCAGAAAAAATATTCCCAGGTGGTCGAAATTATTCAGTAGCCCTCCACTACTGCACCTCTCTCTTCCTTTATTCTTTCACTCCCTCCTTTATCCGGTCTCACATTGCACGATTCAGATGTCCGCCAGTACGTAAGACAGATACTGTGCTTTTTCTTTTCCCCCAAATGTTTTATACAATTGGTTTTTGGGGAAAGTAAATGGCGCAGCATCTGTCTCATATATCGCCAGATGCCTGAACTGCGCCGTCAGGGAAGGGATAAAGCCGGCAGTGAAAGAAGAAAGAGGTGCCGTAGTGGAGGCCTCCGGAATAGTTTCGAACACCTGGAGATCTTTAACGTGCACCGACATCGCACAGTAAACGGGCGCCTTAGCATTTTGCCTCCATAAAAACGCAGGAGCCGCGGTCGGGTTCGAACCCGGGAACTCTGGATCTGTAGCCGAGCGCCCTAACCACTGAGCCATCGCGGCGGGTCGGTCCTAGACAACAGAAAATTAGTTTTTGGGGAAAGGAGGTTGCGCATTATATGTCTCGCATATCAGTCGACGCCTTAGCCGCTCCGATAGGGAAGGGATAAAGAGAGAGCGAAAGAAGAAAGGGAGGAAGATGTGCCATATTGGAGGCCTTCGAATAATTTCGACCACCTGGCGATCTTTAACGCGCACTCTCATCTCGCACGAATATCCGTACCCCGTAGAGTATCTGTTACGGGTCCATGTGACTTATTTTTGTAAATGTAGCGGAGAGTTTGGAGGATGCTTCACTCCCGCCACCGGTTGTCTCGGTATTGCACTGCCTCCGGGATCGGCCCTGTCTTACGCGTCTTTACTATCCTGTCTTTCTATTTCATCTTTCAACTCTCCTACTATTTGCACGTGGTAGCGATTGTGGCCCGTCTTGAGCCAGTGAGCAGGCCTGTGCACTTTCCTTTTCTTTTTTCCTGGCAACAACAGACATACAGACAGGCTCATCTCGCAGCACAAGGGCACCATGTAGTGCAGGTTAAAGTTCTCCAGGTGGTCAAAATTAATCCGGAGTCCTCCACCTCCGGTACGGCACCTTTTTCTTCATTTCTTCCACTCCCTCTTTATCCCTTGAAAGGAGGGAGTGAAAGAAGAAAGGAAGAAAGAGCTTGCCATTCCATTTTACTGCGCAGAGATGCTAGCCGAACTGCAAAAACGCTACTACAAAAACGAAATGCAAAATATTAATTTCGATTAGCTCAGCTAATCCGTGCTATAAAAATCGAGAGATGTCGGCGTTCACTGCGTTCATTGGCGTTGGCGTTGACAATGTTCTAGACGGCAATGGCTTTTAGCAAAACAAGGCCGCATAACTGGCCCCTGAATACGCGGAAGCCTCATTCGTGCTTTGATAAATGTGAAGGTGGTGAGAGATAGAGATGTGGTTTAATGCTTTAGCGCTGACACCGTTGTAGCTGACATGCGGCTCAGCAGCAATAGCTAGGCCGCAGCTTTCATTTGGTTGTCAATGACTCGCGATCAACTGCATGCCACCTTCCAGGGTGGCAACGAGGGCGCACTGAATATCCAGTGTGCGGAACACAAAGGAGGTTTTTGCAGTTGGACAGCAACAGCACGTACATGGAAGCGAGATTGAGGACTCCACTTACCCACGGAGCTGGACGTCAGCCTTCACTTTTGTGAAAATTAACAGCCTTTGCAAATTTGTCAACGCCAATGAACTCTGTGAACGCCGTCAGCTCACTTATTTGGTTTTTGAGGAAACGAAATGCCACAGTAACCGCCTTGTATATCTCGGAGGACACCCAAACCGCACTGTAAGGGATAAAAGAAGGAGGGAAAGAAGAGAGAGAACGCTGAAAATTGAAAGTTGGATCCCGTGTGCTGTGCGATGTGAGTCCACGTTAAAGATCCCCAGGTGGTCGAAATTATTACAGAGCCCTCCACTACGGCACCCGTTTCTTCCTTTTTCTTTCAATCCATCCTTTATCTCTTCTTTTACGGCGCGGTTCAGGTGTCCAACGATATATGAGACAGACACAGCGCCATTTCCTTTTCACAAAAACCAATTATTTTTAGGAAAGGCGCGGCGCTGCGCAGTGGCGGGACACCTGTGCCGCGGTGCTACTAGTGGCGCACGCGCAGCATAGTGACTAGGGAGCGAGAGAGACAGGCGACGGAGTCCGCGGCGGCAACCTGCGCCGTTAGTGACGTAACTCGTAATCCGACATAAGCCGGCTCGCGCGATTCGCGGTGTTAACTCGCATAGTGAAGCTTTGCGCTTCACAACACGTCGCATACAGACCCACTACCCGCATACGAGGGCCTCCCAGTAAGACCCTGGACACAGACATAGTGGATGCCAAGATCTGGTTTGCTCTAGGTCAACTCCATGCCACTTCCGCGGCGGTACAGAACAGAGTGTCGAACAAGACGTTCAAAAACTTACACCTCAAGTTGTCACGGCTCTTACAGACCTAGTAAACACCTACTGGAGGAAAGGCGAGATCCCTCAGGAATAGAGGCATGCATGGGTGACCTTCATTCAGAAGCCGGGAAAGAAACTCTCGATAAAGATTCTGCGACCCATTCCCCTGTTGTCTTGCATCAGAAAACTCAAGGAGCATGTAATCCTTAGCCGATATCAATGTTACGGGAAACACTGCGACCTACATCCCCCCACAATGATTGGCTTTAGGGCTAGGCTGTCCACGCAGGACGTGATGCTGCAGCTTACGACATACGTGTTGGATCCTTCACGGGGAACCGGGACGAAACAGGTGCTCGGGCTAGACCTGAACAAGGCCTTCCACAACGTCTCGCATGACGCCAACCTCACGAGGCTTTCTAACATAGACCCGGGAGAACGGACATTCATTTACGTTCGACCATTCCTATCGGAGCAAACTTCAGAGCTTGCAATAGGTGTCCTAAATTCTAGCCAATTCCTCTCGTAAGCTGAGGAACGCCATATGGTTCGGTGCTCTCACCTTTCTTCTTTAACCTTGCACTCATTACACTGCCCCCCCTCCCAATCTCGACGCCTTGTTGGGGCTCCAGCACAACTTGTACGCGGACGACATCACCCTGTGGGTAACCAGTGGGAATGACGGCCAAATAGAAGCTACCCTGCTGCTGGAAGTTCCCATATTTGAAACTAATGTGTCGGGAGCGGGACTTGAATGCTCGCACTCGAAATCTAAACCGCTGATTTTTGGGCCAAGCCACGCGGTAGGAACGCAATCCTGACTTCGCCAGCCCCACTGAATGTATATGTGCAAGGACTTTCAGTCTAAGAGGTCCAAACCATACGCATACTTGGCTTGTACATACAGAATAATCGCAATAACACTGAAGAAATCAACAGACTCACCGCCACTGACATAGAGTGCGGGGAGTCAGACGGATCTCGAAAACAAGGCGAGGCAATAAAGAGAAACATCTATGTCCACTTGTGCAGGCTTTTGTGCATAGCATGATCGTCTATTTCCTTCCTTAGTTGCAACTGCAGATCCCAGAAAGGAAAAATGTTGAAGCTACAATCAGGCAAGCCTACATGGTGGCCCTTGGACTCCTGCACAGTACGTTTATGGAAAGATTGCTGGAACTTGGGTGCACAACCCACTCTCGGTACTGTGATAGGCGAACTTAGTTTTGCAGCTCGGACGACTCACTCGTACGAGCGTGGAAATGGCCGTTCTAAACAGACTTAAGATGTGCGAAGAGCTCGAAGAGAGGGACGCGAAAACGCTGTTACCCACACACACCAGGAAAGCTCTTTCGATCAAACCCCTCCGCAAGAACATGCAGCCCGCGCACAACGAAGGCCGATGCACAGCGAGGCCTCACGACCTACACACTCAATACGCCGACACGACAATGTGGCGTGCATGGACGCAACAGAATATTAAGAAACCTCGAAAAAAACGATTACACTGGTCGAGGTGAACGAGAAATACCTCCCGTTGGCGGCCGCTTTGATGGAAACCACCTCTTTCGAGACGGCGGAGGAAGCGGCAATAGCCTGAATTTAATTAAAAATAATATTAATAAAAATACGTAATAATAATTGATTTTCGGGGAAAGGAAATGGCGCAGTATCTGTCTTATATATCGGCGGACTCGTAACTTCCTCCGTAAAGACAGGGATAAATGATGGAGTGAAAGAAGAAAGAAAATGGTGCCGCTGTTGAGGGCTCCGGAATAGTTTCGACCACCTCGGGATCTTTACCGGCACTGACATCGCACAGCACACGGACGCCTAAGCGCTTCGCCTTCATAAAAACTCAGCCGCCGTGGTCGGGTTCGAACCCGGCTCCTCCGGTTCAGTAGCCGAGCGCCCTAACCACTGAGCTTCCGCGGCGGGCAGCTTTAGCATAGCAAACACGCATGCTCGTATTATAATCAATGACTCCAAAACAAAGAGCCATTCTCTATTCCGCATCCTTCAAAACCCCCATCCGATTAATGAAGTTGAATTGATCTGGGTTCCGGCCCATTGGTCTAATCCCGGGAGCGAGGCGGCTCATTCGCAAGCCCGAGGTTTTGTCTACCGGAAAGTGAGCTCGCACTCCAACCCCAATTTCGCTAGCGACGGGTTAATCTCATTTCATGACATCAAACATAACTTTAGGCTGGAGAGACGCACATATCCACGTCCGCACAAATTGTTAACAAAAGCGCAGGAAGTTACCTGGCGCCGCTTGCAAACACGCCCTCTTTTGAATGTGGCAGTGCTTGCCCTCATGTACCCTGGCCAGTACGAACCAAACTGCCATAAATGTGGTGAAAGGGCCACGTTCACGTGAAAACCACCAGCGAGAAAAGACGCAAGACCAGAGGAAGACGCCAGTCGCCAGTCTGTGTGCGTCTTCTTCTGGTCTTGACTCTTTTCTCGCTGGTTTTTTTCACGTCAACATGTACCAACTCGCCCAACAATTCACGCATCTGAAAGGGCCACATACGACCACAATCTGTTGAACTGCGCAACTCATCTGCCTCGGGCAGAGTTGATGCAGCTCACTTCTCCCGAGAGGTGGGAGGCCGAGCTTCGGGTTGGTTCACCGGGATGGCGGGAGCTTAATAATAATAATAATAATTGGTTTTTTTGGGGAAGGGAAATGGCGCAGTATCTGTCTCATGTATCGTTGGACACCCGAACCGCGCCGTAAGGGAAGGGATAAAGGAGGGAGCGAAAGAAGAAAGGAAGAATGGGGGCCGTAGTGGAGGGCTCCGGAATAATTTCGACCACCTGGGGATCTTTAACGTGCACTGACATCGCACAGCACATGGGAGCCTTAGCGTTTTTCCGAGCTTCGGGTTGGCCCACCGGGATGGCGGGAGCTTGGAAAACAAGATTCAAGTACGGGCAATTGAGCGGGCCGATGAGGTTGCCGCCAGTCATGCACTTGCGGCCAACTAGTATTTGTCTCCGGCATCCTGCTCTCGACGCAATAATTCTTTTCCAATCCAATCGAATGCAATCATTTTCCTGGTAGGCGTCTGTAAAACGAAAATATGGTTATAAAAAGTATCCAGATACTCCTCAATAAGCCCATTTAATGCATTGGCAAGTAGATTCTCAGCATTCGCAGTAAGGGTGACGTCAAAAGAGACTACAGTACCAGCCTGGCGGTGGTTAACTGGTACTACACAATTTATTGATGCAGAGCTTTTTGACAACAAGGTATTAGTGAACACAACCTGAGGAACGTTATACCTGTGCCAAAAAGTGCGAAAAATATAAATGGGCTCGCTGTAAATGTGGGAATAGCCAGCCCAGGGACAGTCTCCAAATACCTTAAAAACGTCCGCACAGTGACAAGCATGAACCACAAATTTAGATCAGGCATCCGCGCCTCCAAGTACAGCAAAGAATTAGCCACTCATTTAGGCAGACCTAAGCAATGAGGCAGAGCGCGTCCCTGCTTAGCACACCGGGGCTGAAGCTTATACCCTGGGCACACAGGAAAGAGTCGCGGCTCAGCTGCGTCAGCTTTCGACGGCAGATGCCACGTCTAGCAACATCTTTTCCTCGCATTTTGACTTTATTAATAAATATCCACTAACAAAAACAATTGATGAATACGCAAGCGCGATAGAAACAAATATGAACAGTGCAAATGTAGTAGAAAAACTGGAAAAAAGACGAAAAAGGCTCATGAATCTTCACATCTCGGTGTACACCATAACCGCACCCTATGGGGAGGGATAAAAAAGGGACTGAAAGAAGAAAAAGGTTCTGTAGCGGAGGTCTCCAGAAAAGTTTCGACCACCTGAGGATGTTTACCGTGCACTGACCACGCACACCACGCGGGCCCCTTTGCGTTTCGCCCCCATCGAAACGCGGCCGCCGCGGTCGGGTTCACACCCGGCTACTCCGGATTTGTAGCCCAGCACTAACCACTAAGCCACCGCGGCGTGTAGTGAATTATTTTATAACGTAGAATCAGGCAACATGTTCCATTCTTTAATAGCTCCAGGAAAAACACTTTTCTCACGATGGTGGTGAAAATATTTTTGATGAAATTCTTGAGGAGGTTGTAGCAGTGGTTGGAGCTCTCAGTCCGGAACTCCACTGGCGTAGGCTGCTGTCCGGGCTCTTCAGATGAGTTCTTTTTTACGCGTTTCGTCCGAGGTGGTCAGAGCTGCCTCCCAATCCTCCTGCGTTGGCTGGTTATTAAGAGTAACCACCTGATTTTGTTGGCAGGATGATACCATAAGGTACAGGCCCGCCTTCTCCCTGCAAAATTTGAATAGTGTGTGAAATGACTCTGGGTCTAGTGGTCGTAGTCGTCATTGGTTGTTTTAAGTGTTGGTCTGTAGCTTTTGGAGGTCTAGGTTCTCTCCTTTGTCTGGTGTCTTCGGCGGCAGAAGGTAGACCCGACGGAATAATCTTATGTGCTGAAGTATGTCAGTGCAATTTATTAGTTGGGTAGGAGGTTCCATTTGATCGTTATTTGGTGCCCGGGCGAGAATTTCTCGGGCTGAGGCATGTGCGCTATCATTTCCTAGGATGTACAGGTGACCTGGTATCCATAATAAGTGTTTGCTTGTGGTTGCTAGCCAGGGGTGTAGCTATTTTGCAGAATATCAGCTGCTAGCTATGTGATCCTACGCTTGAGGTAATTGCGATACGCTCTCTGTCAATCTGTACGAATACATTCCGAGGTATTGCGTGCTGCAGCTCGAAAAATCAACACTTCTTCCGCAGCCAGTATGTCCTGGCTAGCCAGTACTAGTCCGTCCACTGCTCTACTTTGGTGCACTACCGGGACGGCCGTCATTCCCGGCATTTTCATAGCTTCGGCTCATGCTTGTCGTCTTGACTGCGGATAATTAGTGTCCATATTCCAGCGTAGTGAAGCTGCCATGAATAGTCCTGTCCATTAGGCTTGGATGTTGGTTTTGATGTCTAGCTGTCGGACACATTTGATGTTTAAATCACTGAAGACTTGTCGGCCAGTGCGAGTAGTGGAGAGCCGCACCACCTGCGCCGTAATGTGTGCCTCTATTACCTCGTCTATAGTGTTGTGCACGCTCACTCGTAAGAGCCGATCCGTCGATGTATGAAGCGGGAGTATCAGGGCTTTCTGTAGGCTGTTGTGATTATGACGTCGAGGTTCCTTATGTCACGCTTCTTTCCTTAAACAGTCATTATGAAAGCGCGGCACAGGAATACAGAAGCTATGGCGATCTTTTTATGTGTCATTAGGGTGTATTGCAAACCAATGTGATAGCAAACTAGATTTGATAATTTACAAAAATCGTTCGGTGACTCGGTTCGGCGAAATTTATTGTAGATGAAACTCCAAAGAAAGTGTCGAACATTACAATTTTTATTTTTTTAGACGTAGTGTACGAATCCACCCCAAAAAAATTCTGTATTCATTTACAAGTTTCTCCAAGGAGTTATCAAAGAGTATTTTTACATCGGGAGTTGCACTACGGGTTTTGTGTCTTAGTGACCATAATTGTTTGTGTGCCCTGGAGCATACATTACTTATGTGCTTATCTCATTGCAGGTCAGGAGTGAAGGTAAAGCGGAGATACTTGTGCTGTTGCATCATTTTCATCAGTTTATCTGAGGTCGAGTAAGTGCATATAATATTTTTTTATTTGCATTAAACGACATAATAACAGATTTGTCAGAGTTTGACACCATTTGCCACATTGAGCACCAATTTTCTATTTCTTGTAGATTAGCGTTCACTTCTTGATCAGATGGGGTTTTACTTGTTTACTATACCATGCAGTAGAAGCGAATAATCTGACTGTAACTGTGCTAGATTTTGGAAGATCAGTTATAAAAATGAAGAATAAAAGAGCGCCCTTGAAGCTTCCCTGTGGAGCAGCTTATACCACCGGAGAAGAAGTCCCTGTATACAAAATGTTCACGGGAGGAGAGGTAGGGAAGACAACCAGTTTTTAGTTTCTGAATATAGCATTATTTTAGCAACAAATTTGGATGGGACACTATTACGAATGCTTATGAAAAGTGAAAGGATAATATAGATTGACCACGAAAGTTTGCCCCTTTGTAGAGATCGCGAACGGTTTCTGTGACTGGGTAATTGTAGAAAGGTTTTTTCGGAACCCATGTTGATAACGACGCAGTACGTTATTGTTTTCACGGTACGCCATAAAGTGTCTAAATACAATATGCTCGAGGAACATAGAACATGTAGAAAGGAGAGAAATTGGTCGGAAAATTATTGACAACTGTTCTAGAAAGACTATAATGGATCGGAATAACGTTTGGCATATTTTAGAGACGGAAATAACCTGTGATGATAGATATTTGAAAAACTTTCTTGACGTATTTGGCATTCCGTTCTGCATATCTGCACAGGAAATCGTTAGGGATTCCATCAGCGCCTGGGCTTTTCTTTGGAGGCGAATGGAGCAGCAAATTGATTACTCCTTGCCCTCTGGTTCTTGAACTGGAGTCTGCTATATTTGGTGACAAGCCGTCTTCAGAAGTTAACACAAATGAAGAAAAACGAGTTCAGTTTTTTAGCTCATCTTGTGTTATAGTTATCTCCGTTACTTCGAGCCTTCGCAGGATTAACACAGCGCCAAAGTTTGGTGGGTGCCTCAATTAAAATTTTTTTATTGCGAAAGCAATAATGCTCGAGGTTTCCGCTCTTGGCCGTCGTCCCGGAGAATCCACCATTGATCTTTAGCGTGACCTTTGATTGACGTCATACCAGCTGTGGAAAAGTGGGGCCCCAACTCGGCTCGTCGCGATCGTCCCAGCGAAACCTTCACGCGCCGCTGCCGTGAAGGAGGCGCTCGCTCTACGTGACGTCATGCCAGCTGTGGAAAAGCGCCCCCCCCCCCCCCCCCAACTAGGCTCGTTGCGATCGTCCCAGCGAATCGTCCACAGTATGTCGGATGATGTGTATAAGGTGAAGCTGCAAAGATGTGCTGCAGCTAAGAAGCGGCGGCGTGCGGATGAAACGGATGAAGAGCGGGAACAACGTTTAGCTAAACGGCGTGCATATTGTGGGGCTGATCCGATGAAAAACGATGTAAATGCGTGAGAATGCTATTTCTTGTAATAAATAAAAAGAGAAAATTAAAGAACTAGAGTAGAGCCTGCAAAATAAACCACCAAAAGAAGTTTACGTCATGTGCTGAAAGCGTAGTGTATGACATTGAGTTTTCCTGTGGCAAGAAATACATTGGCCAAACGGGAAAATGTGTGAACACCCGTCTTCGTCAGCATCATACCTCGTTAACTGGCCCCCATCGTCCAACCTTGCATTACATTTTAGAGATTGCCCCCTGAATAATATCCCAGGTTCCCCCGACAAAAAAATGTGCAACCCTCTTTTCCATGAGACAAAAGTTGTTTGCAGGCACAGGGATAAATTGACAAGGGAACTGTGTGAGGCGTATCGCATCCACGAGAATGGTGATGCATGCGTCAGCACACCGTCAGTGCTTCTTCACTAATGTGAGATTAAGTATCTAGATTCGCACGATTAGAAGGATGTTAAGAGGGGCGTGTTCCCTGGTTGTTTTAGGAGTGTATTAATACCTGTGTTTTTTCCAATAAACTTTAGTTGTTAGTCAGCGCTTGTCCGTCTTCTTCTGTCTTCTCTGTGTCTGTCGTCGCTGCGCTGTTTTTACCACGGCTTAAAGAACTTATATAAGACAAGGAAATAAATAAGTTGAAATACAAACATAAAATATCAAACAACATAAGGAAACAATAAAATAGAGGAGAAAGAGGAAACGTAAAGGCTTTCGCAATTCCGCTCTTAAGCAGACTTAAGTGCACTCCTGTTTTTTCATTGTTGCATTGTAAACCCTCCCCTCATTAACCTAGACAAGATGCTTGAGTTCCTTTCTCATTTCACTAATTATACTACTCTCACCAGGAAATTATTTACCAACATAGACAAAATGCTTGAGTACCTTACTCATTTGACTAATGACACTGCTCTCACCACGAATGGATTTTTTGCTGTTTTTCCTCCGTTTTCTTTTTTTTAATTTCCGCTTCATGTGTATGACTTGTCTTGTTACCCAAAGGCTCTTCTTCCTTGTACATTTTAAACGCATGGAAGTGAAGTGCTTTATACAGTATTTCGCGAAGTTTAAGTGTAAGCTCATAGCTTGTCAAGTGTAGCACCGCTTTCAGCGACATATATAAAATCAGCAAACGATCCCTCGAGGCACTCCAACACACCAGCAACGTCAGCGGCTGCAATGTTTCAAAACGCCTTACGATGACTATGCGCATACTCTGGCACCACATCTAAATCCATTATTACCATCTTAAGATCAGTAATAGCTTCGTAGAGTTCAAAGGTACCAATATACGGTAGCAGTTCAGAGCATACAAAGACTAGTTCAAGAATTGATGATATTGTTTCGCGTGTTGTGGTGTAACAGTCTACAACTAGAAGTAAGTTATTCAAAAATGCAAGCTCAATTAGTTCTTCATAGCTAAGAATATCCGCTGCACTAATGTGTAACACACAAAGCGCAAATATCCATTGACTAGAATGCATTAAGTCTGAATTCCAATCGATTCCGGGCTAATTAAAAGTATGGTTAATGGTTTATGGGGGTTTAACGTCCCAAAGCGACTCAGGCTATGAGGGACGCCGTAGTGAAGGGCTCCGGAAATTTCGACCACCTGGGGTTCTTTTACGTGCACTGACATCGCACAGCACACGGGCCTCTAGAATTTCGCCTCCATCGAAATTCGACCGCCGCGGCCGGGATCGAACCCGCGTCTTTCGGGCCGGCAGCCGAGCGCCATAACCACTCAGCCACCGCGGCGGCTTATAATTAAAAAAAAGTATAAATGTAGGGTTTGGTCATCCTGCTTTAAATACATGTCCAAGACATTCCTTAAATTGGCAAGTATCTGTATATGGCCATTTGTAGCTATGTATAAACCACCTGGAAACACTGAGTGGTTATTTCACCTATATTTTAATCATACTGATTCTATATTACTTGGAACATCTGACAGGAATAACGGAAATAATACTTTGCACTTATAACCAAGATTGCCGCTCCAGCTCCTCTTTTTAACCAAACTCTTCGTACTAATTTATAATTTGGCGGGGTGACCTCTTCGTCGGGTATGTCCTGGTGAAGCGAAGTTTCAGTTATTATTATTACGTGTGTTTCGTGTACAAAGATAATGCTTTAAATGGTTGCTGCTTTGTTTAAATTTGTTCTGGCTATTATGTTTATCGCAATAAAGCATGCATTTGGAGAATTCTCGAATAACTCGTGATCGCTTTCTACTAGGGTATGTCAGTTCAATCTCTCACCATCTACTTCATCCGAAACGTAAAAGGCGTCGAAAATTTTAATCTGATCAATAAGTAATTTAACTTTCGCTCGTTGCTCCTTTCCACATCTGACGAATTTCCTACCTTTTTGCGGATGTCAACAACTCTTTTCAAATAGTCTTCAGATATCTTCATTTGACTACCTATGAGTTTGTGGCAGTTCTGCATAATTTTAATCTTATATCTAAAATCATTTAGGTTCATGATATCATTATCTAACAAGACCGTCCTTGCCGAACATTTTAGTTTCTAGCCTATGAATTATTTCATTGGAATTTATTTCTGGCCAAGTTTTTCAATGAATCTATCATATACCTTCTCCAGCAAAGTTTCCTCAGAATCACACCCTTGCTCTTTTACACCTCAAATAAAGAAAGAGGTTGTTGCGACCGGACCAATTTTCTAAATGGTTAAGCTGCCTTGAAACACAATTCATGGTCATGCCTCGGTCTTCAACAACACTTTCTAAGTCGTGAAAACTTTTGTGTGTTCCGTCGATGCTCGGCAGTTTTTCAATAGCCTAAAGCCTGGTTTGCATTTCAAGAATCCATGCCTAAGCTTATGTTTCACTTTGAGAAGTTTTTGAGATGGTGGACATTTCTCAATAGGTCGTAATCAGTACATGGAACATTTTTTCACTAACAGGGTTGAGATTGGAATCAACATCTCCAGAAAAGTGGATTGAGTGCAATCGAGAAACAGTCACATGCATAATGCGAAAAGCTATGTGGACACCTGTACAGATAGGGGTACGTTTTGTTTGATTGTCACGGCCCCGCCGCCGTGTTGAATAGAGCTGGGGCTTGCAGGATGGTCTTTTAAATCCAATGGTCTACTCTGCGTGGTGGTGTGATATCAGCATACCAGCAGAGCTATCGAACTTGATACCACAAAATGTGGCTAGGCAGCCACGATAGATCACTTCTTCGAAACTGCTCCGCAGACCCACCGGCCAAAGAAATCCAGAAGCTTTTAGGCGCGCAGAAGCGGACTACCCTGCTTGCCAGGTGTGATCCCAAAGTAAAAGTACGGGTCACAGCAGGAGCCCAAGAGGTCCCTTTCAGCACTGAATGAGGGCCATCTGGAGGGGTCAACCGAACCTATCACCCCCAGTACCGATATTAGATTTTATGACTGACTGACTCTATCGTTCTCCAAAACTTTGAGGACATGTCTTGTTTTTTCACTGCACAGTGTTGATCACATGACACAGCTTTAAATGAACAGTATGCCAGCCCTTCGTGTTCGCAACCTGGAGAGATCGCCAACATCATTTTGTCCGACGTAACACAATGACCACTAGGAAAACTACGAATTTCAGTATGCGGTTTCCCTTCCTTGAGAAATAAATATTAATTTGTGCAGAAAATTGAATTCCACTTTGTGAACAACTCAATTTACAGGTTTTTTGTTGTTTCTTCTTTTCGACCGATTCTTCAATTGAAGTCAAACGACAATTTATTTTCTCAAGCAAAAAAAATCTAAAAAGTATTTAAACCGACAGCATAAATGAATACAATCAAGTCCTAAGAAAAGGAATAGATTTGATCCACCGCAAAAGGAATGTGAAAACAAATGGTTGAACAAATAGCAAGCATTCGAGGAAACGAGAATTTTATTCGGTATGCTATTCGAAACCAAGCAAAGCATATCGGAAACCACATACGAATTTAGCGAACGAATATTTTAATAAACTTCGGCCGTCCTTAGGATCCGGCTTGAAAAATGCGAGAGCGGTTTGAGGTTGGGCTGCCTCCTCTCTCCACCTACAAAAAAAATTTAAAAGGAGCTACATAAATGAAGCGGACCAATTATCCCCGAATTAACGATTTGACGCGATAGCGCTAATGGGTTAATATCTATATATGCGAAATTGGTAATTCTCGACTTTACATTCATAGATCGCCGGGAGTACTTATACCACAACTGGCGCAAGCGTGCAGCTATTAAGCGTTGCGTCACTTTTTGCGATGCCAGGAGCTGCCACGTTTTGGGGCTTCTTGGACCCGCGTTGCCTATAAAGGAAAGGTAGGTGCCTTCGTGACGTCTAGTTTTTGTCACAACGCCTTTATAGAAAACAGACACGTTTGCCTTCAAAGAACGAAATTCAGTTCTGCTTTAAATGGTTTGGGTTGCTGATTGAATAAAGTATTCTTTGCTGTTATTTCCTGCTTTCATTAATGAGTACTTCTGCAATTATTACTTGCTATTTCTAAGATTTTCTGCACTGGGATTAGAACGGGATAGCCGTGAGATACCAACGAAACAAATAAGGTGGATGCGCTCATAGTATTTACTATCATGGTGGATGGTTGAGTTGTAAGGTTATTGGGTGGTGGTCATGTTACTCAGTGGCTTCTATATATTTGAGTCCAGATCTGGTAAAAAAAGTTTGAAGTCCAGGCTCTGTCATATCTTCTTCCCGATTTTCTGTTTGCGTCTTCGTTTTGCTCTTGGTATTTTCTTAAATGCAGTGAATCAAATTGGCTCAAAAATTTGATTTGCTACAGTACCGTCCGCCTTCACTCTTTTGAAACCAAGCATGATGAAATAGTGATTATAGTTGATCCGCATTTTTTCGGTGTTTTATTCTAGCAGGGCTAATTACACTGACGGTCATCGACAGTTCATTTGAGGCAAGATGAGGCGTGCGCGCGCAGACTAGCCGTAACGGCTTTAATTTCAAGCGAACCGCAGCCGCTGCGAGGAAATCGCCTATGCGGACAATAACTATGGGGTGCGAGCGCAAATGGCAAGAATTCTCAGGCCATGAATGGCAGCTTACGAGAATCCCCTAAGGGCAAAGTACACAACAGTTGTGCCTGGCCAGTTCTCATTTAAGAGGCACGAACGTGGAGGAATTGAGGAAGCGAAAATATAGGAAGCGGAATGAGCTGTTGATTGGAAAACGGTCTGGGTAACATCAAGAGATAGGAAGAGGCAGGCTAAGATGTACAGCAAACAAAATCGAGCAATGATATTATGGCCGAGATGAAGCACAAAAATGGGCCTGGGGCGGGGTATGAAACGCGACGGTTGGAAAATCTATGGTGGTTAGTAGTAACAGACTATATAATAAGAGAATACAAACGCAGTGGGAGGCGGCCGCAAGAATGGAGAATGGATGTCAGGAAATTTAGACTAGTAGAATCTACTCAACTACCACACGAGAGGTATAAATGGAGGTGTATGAAGCACTCCTTTGCCCAGCAGTGGGCTTAGGCTGGTTGCAATGAGTGAATATTTTGAAGCTGATCGTCGCATGTGAAGGATGCCTTTCTTCTTTCCAGAATAATAATTGGCCTGCAGGCTAAGCTCGGAAGCATGTAGTGTTTTTTCACAATTTTGTGAACATGACGGCTTCATATGATTTCGGTTCTCTAATTACGCTGGGTGATCTAGCTGTTTCATAAGTGTCTTTGTGTGTAAAAACTAAGGCCATTCGCCTTATTATTTGGCACTCTCACGTTCTCAAGTTTTGTTTTAAGATTTTAATTGTTTTACTCAATATAGTGGAGGGAAGGAAAAGGTGTGTTTAACGCTTTCATAATACCTAGATAAAAAACAAAGATATGTGTACTCAAATGATGGGGCAAATCTGTTGAGCTGGAATCCTCGGCCGGTAATTTCGTAAGTATTTTCCTGGCGGGTTTTTTTATGGACACAAAGAACAAATTCGCGTTGGTGTGTAGTCACTGAGGGCCGCATTGCAGTCACAAAGGGGGTACCTTTTAATGACAAACTTTTATTATAAACCAGAAGGGGCTGAAATGCAGGCGCCGTTATGAACTACCTATTCCACAGGTAAACAGCCATGAGGTAAAACCTTCAATTTTACGGACGGATCTCCGGTTATATTTTACGGGCGGAATACCTGACAGGTGTCTATGGGCGATACTGCCCGCCGTCTCGTTGCCTATGCGCTCGGTGCCTATGCTGCCTATATGTTAGGGCACGCATTGCAATCGTATGCAGATGCCTCTGAAGTGAAGATTATCCACTATGCATAAAGAGCTAACAGAAAGTGCATCATTAGAGAAGAGAATCCGCTCTCTAGCCTTTCAAGGGCACATTCCCAGTTCGTAGGGATCACAGCAGACTGAGTCAGAGAATACACTGTCTAGCGTAAAGCCGACTGAAGTGCAACGCTCCCACCCGTTTTGGAGAGCACGATTTCAGTGAAGCGTACAGACCTGTCAGTATGCAAACAAGAAATGTTAAAAGATGATACGCTAGGTCATCTAGCCTAATCCAAAGAACATCATTAAAAATTAGGAGGTGACAGGCATACATTGTTTCATGTTATGCACGAGAGAACGTATTGACGTCAAAGAAGAACGGCACTTAGCGCGAATAGCAGGAATCAGGACCATACAGTTGCTGCTCGAATACGAACAGGGTGTTGTCAACAGCTTGCTTTGTCTTCGGATGTAAGGCCCAGGGAACTAAGATTAATAAGTGCCTAGTAAGCTCGGGCTCATATCTCTCTCGGAACCGCTTCAGAAGGGCTCAGCCAGCACCGTCTCTACGAGGCAGCTACATAGAATTATTTACCGTTGCGATTCGATAAGAGGTTTTGATAGTGACTCATGAAGAACTACACTTTTCGCCGCCTGCATTACTCCAAGGGTTCTTCTTGTTAAGCTGTTTCTGTAAAACATTTCTGGAGTTTCAAGCTCTGATACCGAGGGGGAGATTAAAGGCAGTTGGTGCCTTATGGCACTAGTCACCACTGATTCGTGAAGTCTGATCTTTGAGGAAGTGTGGTTTCACCATTGTTCACTTGAGCGTCTGCGGATCACTTTCAGACGCGTTGAGACCAGACGCTTCCTCATGCGTGCTTCAATTTCTTTCCGTTGTGTTCGCGGAGGTTAGTGTACCATCCTACTCCTGGATATTGCTAATGTCTCAGCAAAGGCTTCTTTCTAGGCTACTTTTTCGGTCGACGATATAGAGCAGCAGTGGTCTCCTTTCACTACGGTTGTGTTTTTTTCTATGTAACGTTGATAATAAAGGAGGCCGGCAAAAAATTACCCGCTCAGAACCCTTTCTTTCCACAGGTTTACGTAAGACGCTCGATGGCATCCGCGAAAATGGCTCCGGAATAATTTCGACCACCTGGAGCTCTTCACCGCCGAAATATTAGGATACGCGTTTTGCATTTGGAGTCCTCCCAGATGCCCCAGATATGGGGTGACCGTTTCAGGATGTGGAACGCGCACGTCCGTTTTAGGAATAATTGGTTTTTTTGGGGAAAGGAAATGGCGCAGTATCTGTCTCATATATCGTTGGACACCTGAACCGCGCCGTAAGGAAAGGGGTAAAGGAGGGAGTGAAAGAAGAATGGCGAGATGCCGTAGTGGAGGGCTCCTGATTAATTTCGACCACCTGGAGATCTTTAACGTGCACTGACATCGCACAGCACACGGGCGCCTTGTGGTATTTTTGCCGAAAGTTCGCTGCGAACAGATGCTCGCTCGACAAATTTTCTTTCTTCGCATTGCATTAAAACCAAAATTCTCAATTGCTTTAAGAAACGTAAGCGGATCGTTCGCCAAATGCAAGGCACGTTTTTCAACTGGGTACCGCCTGAAGTGCACTCGCGTATAGGACGTAAGAGGCAGCAGACATTTATAAAATAAATATGTGCACAATCACTTTGTGTAATTTTCGTTAAATCGTGCACATGATGAAGAAACTGGCTGTACAAAAGTTTCGAAATGGGATCTTGAAAAGGTTTAAGCGTCTCAGTCTTCAGTTACAGGTAGTCACGGTGTCAGGGCGCGCGAGTGTGTCTGATTATTCCTCTTTCCCAGTCGTTAATTTTTTTGGGCACTGATACTAATTGGCTCTTGTATTCTGTGACTGTGCAGTAGTGTGCTTTCCTGCTGCGTCTCTGTCGGTTTTGTTCCGCATGTAGAGAATGGAGCTCAGAAACAATCCTTTTAGAAAACCTTTCGGGAAAAATATTTACTTGCGTGAATATCTATTCACGTTTTCGGCACCGCAGATCTACACCGTTTTCTACACCGCAGTTCTCTTTTTCTTCTTGGTTATAATATACCGGCCAGCAAGTTAGCGCGTGAAGCAGAAAGTAACCACGCACATGAACATGCTGCCCAGACTGTCCCCAAATCTCGCCCGATGAACGCATTTCACGGAGCTACATTTTTTAAGCGGCTCAAAGATGCTGTTCTCTGTGTATGGTCTTCAGCTCCGCGCACGTGTCCCAAATACACGCAGAAGGACACTATATGGTTATTAGTGTGTCGCTGCCCCTAACGCGAATTACGGGATATATACCATATACAAGGGCAGACTTGGTCTTACACGGAACAATCGTCGAGCGCTCGCTTCCATTTTACTGCCGCAAATTTCGCCCGTGGCTGCTCCTGCTTCGCGGGCTTCCTCCTGGTTCTGTTCTCATTTCACATGTCGCCATCATGCTATGCCCACTTCCAAGCCTAGAATTGCGACTACGGTGTGCGCTGACGCGGCGTAGGAGAAAGAACGCAGCTGCGTAATACAAGGAATTATAAGCAATAAACCTTTTTCTATGTTCTTGTGACTCTTTCTATTCTTTTTCATGTGCCTTCCCTCGACTCTGCTGCTGCCTGTACACCAATCTAAGACTAATGTTTGGTCTTGGCGCAATTAGAAATACGTTCCTGACCTCATGTTGTTTTTGTTGCCATGTGCGTTCCGCTAGTCACTTTCTCGCTATCAGTGCGTTTCTTGCGTGTGTGTCATTTCACTGTTACACAGTCGCGTGGGCGAAATTTTCAATGTGCACAGCGATGAATTTTGGTGGGAGAAGGCTTCAGTGTTTTTGCTTTCTCTATTTCGTTCAATCATACGCTAGCGCGAGAGTGCGGCGTCATCTGTATCCAGTATTGGAGCGAAAACTCTATTTCTCGCGCACAAACTTTGGATGTCATGTTACGGCGCAGGTATAACCTTGAAGCGGCCTCAATTAATAAAAAAACAGAAAGAAACTGGGGGACGCTTGCTCGGGGACGCTAGCAATCCGCCAAGACTGTTCGAATCCTGAAAGTGAATGAACGTCTAGAGTTAGCGTCTAGAGAATGCATAGGTGTCTAAGAAACGTTTCTTCGAGGCATGTACTGAAGAATACATGAATAATTTAATGAGGAGCATACAAACACTGATATCCCAATTAATCGTGTAGCGAAGTACGTTTCCGGTGAATTTCTTCATGCATGGCGTGCATTGGTAGCTCCTTCATGCGGCCGCCACTGAAATCCCAAGACGCATTGTACTGTGGTGGTGCCGCCAACTAACCAGGTTCAGCAAAGTTTAACCACAGCTGAATTTTTTCTCGTTCTGCTGCGCGGAGCGTACGGGTTTCGCGACCTTTCTTTATCTCAAAAGGTGTCATATTTTGGCTAGCGTGCGCGTTACCTGGAAATCTACTTTTACCTTTTCCCTAAACGCGCTGGAGGTAACAGGTGTTTCAGAGAAGTGGCCAACCAAGTTTTAAAAATAATCTATATAAGATCAAGAGCAGTTTTTGCGGCATAGCGATACCAGTGGCCAGATATAGAGGATTCTGCGCACATACACAACAAACAGGTCGTGAAACTCTGGACACATCTGTTTCTCTCTACCAGGCTAAGAAATTCTTTTCACACCTGCTATTATAAGGCATTTTGGTTGTATATTTTTGTTCTCTTGTACGTGTCGGCGTGCGCGAATGTTTCGGAAGGGTATATTTTTATATCGCTTTTACCTCAATAAATTAACAGTTGTGAGTAAGTGCCCTTGCTGTCTTCTATCTTGTATGGTGTATGTCTTGACGCTACAAGCGTTTTTTTTATGTCTACAAGCAACTTTTCCAGCAGCTAACTCATTAAAATATCTCTTGTAAATTTTTATATGGCAGTAAAGCTTGCAAATTTCTCTCTGAAATAAGACATATTCTCCACCTGTGTATTGAACGGCCTCTCGGTCCAGACAGACTAAAATAAGTCTTTTCGGTTGACCAGTGCAGCACCACACTATTCAGGCTTAGAAAACACAATGGATTAGTGGCCGCTACCCATATTGGTTGGAGATGTAAAACAAGGCACTCCCCCTAATTCATTTGTCCACAGTGTGTTTACAGGGCGTGTGTTACACCCAGATATGCACTCGCATCGCCTCCTAGCGCAACGTGTCTTTTCCCCAAGCCTTATTTTGCGGCGATGATAAATTTTCCTGACTTTCTGTTGTGAAGTGATTTGGATTGCGCATGTCTGCATTCCGTAAAAAATTAGACACCTATCACAGTCGTCTTAATGAGATTGGCGCGCACTGCAAAACCCTACTATGTTAGTGCGAGAGCGTTAGGTCAAATATTCGGGGGAAAAGCCGTTCGCGCTGTCCCCGAATTGGGAATTGGTCGAGAGGTTTCCCACATCATACGTTGAGCTAGAGGATGAAAATTGTTACAACGTAACTTAAATTTGCACTTTAAAGATATAGCTTGTCTTAAAGATCGTTACCACATATTAGGATGCAAAGTAGTTTATATACGCTGTAAAGAAAAGTGGGGTAATTTCCTAGGTTCAAACTCATGACCCATGCGTTGCGAGTCAGAAACGCTACACTGAGGCCTTTCATACACTTTCCAGCGGTTATGTTAACGTAATACCTGGTGTGACTCGCGGGAAGTAAAGTGGCCCAGTATGCCTACGTATGGATGCTGAATAGCGTTTTTATTACGATGGTGTACTAATGAACTAAGAAGTACAAAAAAACCATATTTCCTATCACGTCACGCATTCGACGCTGAGCTTCAGTGTCATAATTTATACCTCTACTGACTCGGATTACATTGCTGTCGATGCATCTAATGGAAATATAAATAAAAATAAAAAAATATTTCCCAGCCCACGTCGCCTAATCCACAATGCTCTAGATATGCAGTACAATGCGCTTACGCCCGACCATACTTCGCTCTGTTATGGCATTTTCGCCCCTCTATACTGCGCAGCGTTGTCGGTAACTCGTGCCCTTTTAAACTCCTAAATAAACGATATTTGCGCGGATTGAAGAGCAGACATGGACTCAAAACTTTATTATGGTTAATGTTGTAGCTTTAATTTGAATGAGCAGTTAATAACTGGAAATAAACGCGACTGCAGCGTACATAGGGCAGCGTTTCTACGACGGTTGCACACATTGTGTACAGAGATCAACACGAATTAAATTGAAAACTTTTCATGAAGTGGTGCGTGGAGTCCAACTTTGTACCCATTCTTTGATTGTAGCTATAGTTTCCCGCACGGATAGAAAGTAATGTTCAAAAGGTGCTCTGGGGTTGAAGGTTCACCAGTAAGGCCACGTAATTATTAGCGAAAGGTGCAAAAATACACCAAAACCCACATAATATGTTCTCTACATAGCTCTTGAAATTGAAAGTCGAATCACTTCTGGCGATTTTTATGTAGAACAAATGCTGCTTTACCCTGTACCCTTTGCCATTTCCAAGTTTTTTAAGATGTTCTTAAAAGAAGAAAATCGCTATTTAAATATTTCTAATTTAAATTGTATATAATAAATCTTCCAAAAACCAGACACATTTAACACGCGTTTGGTTCATGACAGCCTTAATCACTAGTCCACCATGACAACCCATCAAAAAAAGAACGGCAACAAGTACGGCGACAGAAATCGTATGCCTTCGCGCAGCTTTTCAGCCATGACAGCAGAAGCAACAGGCAAGCCAGGAAGCCATATCTTTGTCATTGAATGCAGGCACCTTAACAATGCCCCGGGGAAAGTGATGAAACAAGGAAAGAAGAGAAATATTGGAGGAGAGAGAGAAAGATTCGCTTCCTTGGAAGGTTCCGGATTAATCTGGTCACCTAAATTGTTTAACGAGCACTCACATCGTACAGAGCATGACGGCTTCAACATTTCACCTCTATGAAAATGTTGCCACCCAGCTGCTATGCCGTCGAACTACGCAGATACGTTCTCTGGTAGAGGCGTTTTGTGTGCACTCTGTACTCATATTTCAATACAGGCATCGACCACATCATTAAATGAAGATGACCACCCCTCATGTAAAACCCTACATAGGGGCATTTGAGTAACAATAATGAAATAATTAAAAAAGTATATATAAATAAAAAACAAATAAATCGATAGATTAATGAATAAACGGTCAACATAATATGTTTAATAAAATGGTCAACATAATATGCTCGGGTGTGTTCGTAGCACGGACGACATTAAAGGCGCGTGCGGGTGGGTTGTTACCTGCAGTGGCTCACCCACTCGTGAAGAAGCAGGTGTTGTCATGAGTGGATCCCGCGTGTGTTTCGCTGACGTATGTGTGCTGAAATTCAGGCGAAATCGCATTGTGATGGCGTAAAAGGAGTTTTGCTCAAGCCAAGCCTCACACGCAGTTGCCGTATGTGCGCCATGGCTGCCGTAAGCCGGCCAATTTACAGGCTAAATTCCATCAAAGTGAGGCTCGTAGGACTTTTTATACAGTGTGGTGTGGAACGTTTGCGATTGCTGACAGAAGTCGACAAATTTTGTTGTGGTTCATGCAACTGTTTCATACCACTTCGTTCTGTATAAATATAAAATATTACCAGCTTTGATTTTGAACCTTTTTCTCCATTTCTCTGTTTGACCGTTCAAATTTCAAGATTTCATGGCTTTATTTTGCAGAGTTCATTCTTTTAAAGGTAATCTCAAAAGGGTTACTTAAGTTGTGACCTACTCATCCAGTTACAGTTCACAAATACACACATACGCACCTCCATCACAAACATATCGAGTCACTCGCACACTTTGACGGAGTGATTGAGGGAGGCCAACTGAGCACATTAAGTATTTAAAATGCAGACATATGCTTAGTAGCCACGCTGACTGCCGACACGTTTTAGACCAACTGCAATCCTCCACATATAGCTGTCTCCAGGATCGACGCGACATTGCTCCAACATCCGGCACATCCATTGCGCACATCGCTGCAGCCATGCTCAATGCCGCGTGTCCTGCGCTGCCTTATTAAATCGGTCGAAGCGTCATTGATATCTGTCGCGTGGCGAGAGAGTATTGTGACGGCGATGGTGACATGCCATCCGGGACACTCTCAGCAATTGGGAAACACCTCGATAATGTGAGTGTACGATAGGAAAAAATGTGAAGAGGTTGGTTGCGTACCCCTTCCTTAACGAGAAAAGGGCAACGGAGAGAGATTAAAAAGTTGCCTGGCTGAGCGCTCCCTTCTTGTTCGCGCGGCCAGTAAGAGTGGTGGGGTAGTTACACGTCGGAGGCACAGGTGAGAAGCCCGGTATGCAGGATTCCTCAAAACTGTTTCGTTGTGCAGGTGATGTGCCTTTACAACTCACATAATATTTGAAGCTGTATAAAGTCTTTCTGGAACATCGCGAAGATGCTGAACAAGCGTTTTAACGAAATCACTTATTCATAGAGACTATTTAACAACGCAATTAATACAAAAGTAATCAGTTTATGATTAGGATGCTCAGAATAAAAAAAAATGAGCAACCGCAACCGTAAGTTATTTGAAGAGAAAGGAAAGAAGCACCGAACGCAGCCGACTTCTTGGCTCATCTCTACACAACACTATTGCTTTTATTACTATAAACCACGACCGGCAGCTATAAACGAAGTGCTTCTCAGCGAGGAAATATTTAGGCCACCACGGCACTTACTTCTCTTTTTCTTCTCTTAGTCCCACCTGTATTTCTTCCCTGGCGCCACACTTCATGTGTCAGCCGAGATGTGAGACAGATACTGCGCCATTTCCTTTATTCAGGCGCGCCGCACCACGCAAACAAGAGGTGTCTGAACGCAAAAACCTCATTATGACCAATGCGTTATTCATTAGCCGCATTACGCACCCCCTCCCATACACCATACTCACTCAGCGCCAATCACAACAGGCAGACATCCTAATACGCACGGCTGTGACCTCCGCCCTACGTCTTCCGCGATCGGTTAGCACGAAACGTCTACTAGCAACTGGTACCCACAACACCGTTATCGAATTAATAGAGGGTCAACGCACCCACTAATTATTGCGCCTGAGTCGCACGGAAACAGGACAATGCCTACTGCGACACCTCCGTCTCAATCCAGGCGTTCCCACCCCAGCAAGTAATACCACTTGCATGATTTCTCTGCCCACGCAGGGTCACATATATACCAGAAGCACCTACCACGCACTATGAGCGCTAGCATCCATCAGTGTAGGCGGCAGGCTCGAGCGAGCTATTTCACCAAAATATGCAGCAACCGGTTCGATATCTATTATGTCGACGCGGCAGAAATTTTAGGGCAGGATTCTTCACAGCAGTAGCAGCCTATGACAATGGCGCAGTAGGGCCGCTGCCACTATCCGAACTATTTCGCCTGCAGAGGCGGAAGGAGCCGCCATTGCGCATGCGCTGGCCTACTCCACCATTGACAAAAACTTAACCGAAATTTGCAGCATTTTTTGCCGCGTACCGGCACTAACTAAACGACGTGTTGATGCCGACCACACACCATATTGTTGCCACAGACCCCTCTCCCCAGAGAACTCCCCTCCCGGACCCCGGATGTTCAGGCACCAAACCCACGCAAGAGGCCACATCGTTCCTTCCTACATATGACAAAATCACATTTACAGGTTCAGCCGCATGACACTTCCACCACCCCAGAGTACCTCGTCACCGTTATTAAGCGCCACATGGGGACAATACCAAAAGCCTGCTTTATTTCACTTCACGGACTCTCATGCTTTCACCCCACCTTCGCCCCTAAGTGTATCATCTAGGACCTGCCCAAATCTACACATTTCCTCTACCTTTGGGAATTTCGCTCCCTCAGGCAGTACCCGCATCCCCAATCCTACTCATTCTTCCTGTGAAGACGCTTTAGGGACCACTCAACCAGCCGACCAGAAATGGCTGGTGGATCGAGCTTTACGTGAAACACAAGTCCGTGGACCCTGTATTGTATCAGACGCGCATACGCTCTATATATGGGCCCTGGCCAGCGTTCTATATGTAACACGTGGTTGTTATCATGCAGCCGCCGGTCGACTATATATGTTGAAAAGCAATCTCGAATAAACGTTCTTCTTCTGGTTGTTTTCACGCTGTGTGTTCATTGTTAGACGCCTAAACGTGGTGTAAGAAGTGGGATCGCCCCTACGTACGCAGTAACACACGCTGGTTGAAGGGGCGCCGCTTCGCCCTGGCACGATAGATATAATTTAACCAGAGCAGCTGCTTTTGCTGTCCGGTAGCACCGCGAAGAACTGGAGCCTCTTCAAGCATCGGTTCGAGCTGTTCCTGCAGGCCCCGGAGCCGACGAAAAAACCACGGATGCAGGGGGCTAAGACCACACTGCTGCGCACCGCAGCCGGAGAGGACGCCATAGAGGTATTAAACAATTTTATGTTCGCGGTGAACGAGAACAAGGAAGATTATTAAACAGTTACGAAAAAGTTTGAGGAATACCGCAAGCAGCAGCAGAAATACGCGTACGAACGGTATGTCTTCCGCTCAAGAACGCAAGTTGATGGCGAACCTTTCGAACAGTTTTCACTGGACTTGAAGAGTCTTGCACGCAGTTGCAAGTTTGGAAGCCTTAGTGACTCCATGGTTGGGGATCAGGTTGTCTTTGGAACAAAGAATATGGAATTGCGTTAAAAGATGTTGAAAGTTAAGGATCTTACGTTACTGAAGGCGGAGGATATTTTCAAAGCTCAAGAGGTATGCGCCGAACAAAACAATCTATGGGCTCAAGCGGAGAAGCAAGTAGCACAAATCAAAATGCGCCAGCAAGGCAAGTGTTCAGCTTGTGAACAATCTGTGGAATGTTCAGAGGAAGACGAGGCTCAAGGAGAACAGAAAGTGGCTCAGATCAATGCACGCAGCAGTTCAAGTGTTCCAAGCGTTACCGCTTCCACAAACTTGAGAAATGCCCGGCATTCGGCAAAACATGCTTTCGATGCCGTGGCAATCACCACTTCTTGGCTTGTTGCAGAAAAGATTTTCAAGTGAGCGAAATATGTGACGAGCAGGCAGGATTCGAAATTCTCGACGTCAGCTTAGGCAAAAGAGCCGATTCTGTCATCCACGTGAGAATGGGTTCGCGACTAGTGTCTCTGAAAGTAGACACAGGCTCGCAGGCGAAATTGTTACCTTACTCCGTGTTTTAGTCTAAAAGCGAAGCCTGCTTTAAAATAAAGCCCCTCTGTCTTCCGCTCATACACCGGCGACGTTATAAAGCACATCGGCGTCGCTACGCTACAAGTGGCTGTGAACGACCGAAGTTGGCATTTCAACTTCTTCATTGCAAAGAGCGGCCAGGCTATACTGGGGCTGTCTGCAAGCGAAGTGTTAGGACTAGGGTCTCGTTCTGTCAGCGCTGTGCCCACGAACAGCACTGACCAACTTGTCAAGGAATTGGCCGAGTTGCTTCAGGGCATCGACTGTCTAGCACGCCAGTATCACATGGTTCTGCGGGAGGATTCAAGACCGGTAGTCCAGCCTGTGCGACGGGTGCTCTTGGCGCTGCTCGAGCCCCTGCGAGAAGAGCTGGATAAAATGGAATGTGCTGGAATCGTGGCCAAAGTCAGCGAACCGACGGATTGGGTGAGCCCGTTTGTTGCAGCACACAAAAGAGTATTGAAAATTAAGCTTATGCATTGACCCAAGGTGAATTAACGAGTGCCTAAGGTGAGAGCATCATCAAATGCCGAAAGGAGAAGACATTGAGTCTGAGCTTGCCGGTGCCGCTTTTTTTTTCTCGCATCGACGCTGTACTCTGGCTTCCATCAAATCCCCTAAGATGAGGCTACGTCAAAGGTGCGCACAACTGGAACGCCCTTTGGACGCTACGTTTCTTTATACTTCCCTTCGGCATTCATTCGGCGCCTGAAGTTTTCCATGCAACTATGAATGAAATATTCCACCAGGCTCCAGGGCTGCTAATCTATATCGATGACATACTCATATGGGGGAGCACAATGGAAGAGCAAGATACTCGCCTCCGCTCAGTCTTGCAACAAGCTAAAATGGTCAGCCTGACGCTCAATGCGACAAAATGCAAATTCGGTTTCACCAAATTTGAAATTTTGGGTGATGTCATAAACAAAGACGGAATAAGACCTAACCCAGCAATGACCGCATCATTAAGTGAAATGCCTCCGCCAAAGGACAAAGCCGGCGTTCGCAGAATGCTCGTGGTCGTGAACTACTCCGGCAAATACATACCGCATCTGTCGAAAAGGACTGCGCTTCTACGAAGCCTCATTAAAAAAGACAATGATTTTGAATCATTTGAATACCACTATAAATAATGGCAAGCTGTCTGCGACACAATCAGCGGTCCACATTTGCTAGCCAATTTCGATCCTGCTAGGGAGACGAAGGTACTTGCAAATGCTTCCAAAAATGGGATTGGTTCTGCCCTTTTTCAGAATTATGGTGGTAGTTGGCGGCCGGTCGCCTGTCCATCACGCGCAATGACTGAGCCTGAACAAAGATGCGCGCAAATACAGAAAGAAACGATGGCCATTACTTTCGGTTGTGAGAAAACTTTTCATTTCGTCTACGGCCGGAAGTTTGTCATTGAAAGTGACCACAGACCACTGTTAGCGATTACATCGAAAGCGATTGGCGACATGCCACCAAGACTGCAACGGTTCTTTCTGCGCTTGCTAAGGTACGATTACGTTCTTCACTTTGTCCCAAGCACACAAATGTTCCTGGCCAATATGCTATCAAGATCATCGTAGACCGTTCCAAGCGACAAAAATGACTTCACTGATGACGTCGACGTCCATGCAGTGAGCGTGACTTTGGAGCTGGTAATCACGGAAAAGTTTGATGGACTGGCAGAAGCGACGGCCACAGACCCAGACTTCCAGACAGCGTTGCGGCAACTAAGGAATCGAGAAGAAATTGAAGGTGATTGAAACCATTCCGCCGTGAGCTATGAAAGTCAAGGGTATTGTTATGAAGAGGACCAAAGTCGTATTCTCAAAGGCTATGAGAGCTGAAATACTCGGTCGCATTCATTAAGGTCAGTTAGGCAATAAATAAATGCGAAGCGAGAGCCCGTTCCCTGATTTTTTGGCCGCGACTGAATAGAGACATTGGAAACAAGGTCAAGACGTGTTCTGTTTGTCAAAAAAACGCGTATTTACAAGAAACCGAACAAGTGATGCTTAGGCCGATCCCAGACCATGCCTGGTACAGGGTGGATGTTGACATTTTTATGTACGGCAGAAACTCCTGCCTGTGCGTGTTTGACGCGTTTTCGAGCTTTCCTGAAGTCAAAAAGCTAATCGACACAACGACATGCACTGTCATTGCTACATTTAGCTCAATTTTTACAAGGTATGAAATTCTATTGGAAGTCTGCACCGACAACGGTACTCAGATTTCATCTAATCAATTTTCTTTGTTCGCATCCAGATGCGAGTTCAAGAATGTGACGTCGAGTTCGAGATTTCCACGGTCCAATGGCCTCGCCGAGAAAGGACTCCAAATTGTGAAAAAAATAATGAAGAAGTCTGGCGAGCTCAGAGAGGATTTCTGGTTGGGGTCTGCTCGGCTATTAGTCAACTCCACTAGCCGAAGGCCGGTCTCCTGGAGAGCTCCTTCAAGGCAGGAAGTTACGCACTCGGTTACCAGACTTCGTGTCATGCTGCAGTCAACTGACGTCTCGGCGCCAACCACGCAGCCAAAGAATATCCAAAATAAAAACTCTGCCAGCACTCAAGAAAGATGCAGTTGTACGAGTACATAAGGATGCATGGGACTGCAAGGCTTGACTCATGGGCCTGATGTCACTAAGGTCTTATGGCGTCCTTACAAAGGAGAACAAGGTACTTCGACACAGCCGACAACATCTTCTAGCCTCACGTGAGCCATTCCGACGTAACTTAACGGAAGTTGACTCTGACAGTGCAGACATTTCTCGGCAAAACACGGGAGCGCCCCAGTCTATAACACAGCCCACGCAAGCCCAGGAAAGCGCTGGAGTATCGCAGCCTACAACGCAGCCCACGCAGTATGTGCCAAGGCAGTCCACCCGGCAAAAGCGACAGCCCATTCGTCTTCACTGCGATCAGAATTTCCGCCAAGTGTCTCGCATTTTGCTCGTAGATTTTTAAATATTGCACTGAGGAATATGCATTGTATCACACGCGCATGCTTTCTATGTACGGGCCCTGGCCAGCGTGCTATCTGTAACACGTGGCTGTTATGCAGCCGCCGGTCGACTATATATGTTGAAAAGCAATCTTTAATAACCGTTCTTCTTCTGGTTGCTTCCACGCTGTGTGTTCATTGTTGGACGCCGGGACACGCCCCTGGACCTGTAGAGGACTACCCTGGGAAGTTTTTTCGTGCAAAATAAGTTGTTTCCGTCCCTCCGTCCGTCCGTCCATCCATCCGTCCGTCCATCCATCCATCCATCCATCCATCCATCCATCCATCCATCCATCCATCCATCCATCCATCCATCCACCCACCCGCCCACCCACTCACCCACCCAGCCATCCATTCATTCATCCATCCATCCATCCATCCATCCATCCACCCATCCACCCACCCACCTACCCACCCATCCATCCATCGATCCATCCATCCATCCGTCCGTCCGTCCGTCCGTCCGTCCGTCCGTCCGTCCGTCCGTCCGTCCGTCCGTCCGTCCATCCATCCATCCATCCATCCATCCATCCATCCATCCATCCATCCATCCATCCATCCATCCATCCATCCGTCCGTCCGTCCATCCATCCATCCATCCATCCATCCATCCATCCATCCATCCATCCATCCATCCATCCATATGCGGCCGCCACGATCGGGATCGAAAAGGGGTACTTTGGTTCAATAGACGTGCGCCTCAACCATTTAGCAACCTAAAGGGGGGGGGGGGGGTGGCATTTTTGAGACATCTACGCTTTCATGAAGTAATATTATTAATTGATTTTTGGAGAAAGGAAATGGCGCAGTGTCTTTCTCATATAACGGCGGACGCCTGAAGCGTGCATTAAGAGAAGAGATAAAAGAGGGAGTGAAGAAGAAAGGAATATAGAGGTGCCGTTGTGGAGGGCTCCGGAATAGTTTCGACCACCTTGGGATATTTAACGTGCGCTGACATCGCACACTACACGGGCGACTTAGCGTTTTGCCTCCATAAAAACGCAGCCGCCGCGGTCGGGTTCGAACCCGGGAACTCGGGATCAGTAGCCAATTTCATGAAGTTTTGCTATTTGCACAGCGAGATAGGCTTGATATCATCGGCGTTGAGTTTCAATATTTCGCACATGTTGCAAAATTGCTTCCTGAAACATGTACATTGAATTCAAAGTTATCGTAGGCCATGGAATACTGCAACATATTGTGCACCACGTGGTGAAGCGTTATTAAATTTTCGAAAAAAATTACATGCGTTCTTGAAATAACCATGCATTTTCAAGTGTTTCACGGAATGGCCTGACTCCCATAGTCCAGGAGAGAGTGGCTCCATTGGCGGTACCCAAGGGGTTACTCTGCTTTTTATGATAAAGAAACTGGTGTCACTTTTCAGGTGGCCGTCCAAACTTCCCTTTCGTCTGCTCTTCCGCAGTTGTAGGCAGTACGTTGCCATTATTATAAAGTCAGAAAAATTAGGTTTGTAGCTTCATCGCGCAAAACTGAATAGTGTAAAGAAACATTTGAGATGGCTCAACAAAACTTTAGATGGCACTTCACGCTGCTTACATGTCTTCGTGCTGAATCCACTATGGTCCGGGTAAAGCACTCGGACACTCGTTTCAAATACCAATGGCAAGCTAGCCTTCATCATTATTATCAACATCTCGAAAAACTTTATAAACGGCCCCACAGCGCTCAAGTTTTTCTTCCTGCAGTTCAAAGCGCTGATTGCCCGGTCCCTAGAGATGGTCTGCACGACCTCGTCTTTGGAAAGCAGCGGGGTCTCCCAGTCATTCCAGTGCTTAAAGTGCGGTTGGCTTCACGGGAGACGATCCGTCGTGCAATGAGAACGGAGATAGCGAGCAGAAAGGACAGGTTCGGGGCAGAAAGTACAGGTTGAAGTAAAGGGGTTGATAGCGTGCTAGCCTCCAGCCGGGCCGAGAATCATATTCTATATTAAACGAGAAACCGTATGGCGCCACCCGGCAACAGTGTGCAAGGAGCGGTTGCATCACAACTTCAAAATCGGTTTCTGGGAACTAAAAGGGAGCAGTAACTGCCAAATATCTCCATACATAATAGAAACCGCAATGAGGGCATGGATAATGTGTTGGAATTCATGCAACGGAATGCTCATATGTCGTCGGTTCAAATTCCTGTCTCTAGCTAGCCCAAAACTTGGCTATAATATGTAGGCTATATGCAAAGAAAAATGGTATTAAGCAAACCGGAAAGCTGTACAACGAACGATTGCTCAAAATTTTCGTAGGAATGTAGTCGGGAATATTGGCGCACCATGAAGTTAGCCAATGGCGGACAGGTTAGGGGAAGCATTCTCTGATATTGCGCTGCTCGGTTTTTCTTCTGTTGCCAGGAAAAACGAAAAGCAAATTGCACAGGCTTGCCTGCCCACAGGCTCAAGCTGAGCCACAATCGCTACCACGTGCAGAAATTAGGAGAGTTTAAAGATAAGATAGAAAGATACGATAGAAGAGACGTGCGCTATAATGTCACAGGCCAATTCCGGAGGTAGTGCAATACTGGGCCAACCGGTACCAGAAGTGAAGCAACCTTCAAGCATTCCGCCACATTTCCAAAATAATGTTGGGCTCAAATGCGACCCGTATCAGGTATTCTATAACCGCTTGCTGCGCGCATCATGTGGCCGCAAGATAACGTCCCCATTTTTAGCGAAAAACTACATAGTTATCCCTTCATATGCGGTGTTGTTTAGGTGTCTGACTAGATGTAGGACAGATACAGCGCCATCTTCTTCCCCAAATACCAATTTTTATTTTCTAGAAAATGTAAAATAGTTTTTTGGGGAAAGGAAATGGCGCTTTATCTCTCTCACATTTTTATTGGTTTTGGGGGAAAGCAAATAGCGCAGTATCTGTCTCACATATCGGCGGACACCTGAACCGCGCCTAATTGGAAGGAATGACGGAGGGAGTGAAAGAACAAAAGAAGGAAGAGGTGCTGTAGTGGAGGGCTCTGGAATAATTTCTACCACCAGGTGGTCGAAATTATTCCGGAGCCCACCACTACGTCACCTCCTTCTTCGTTTCTTCTTCCACTACCTCCATTATTCTTTGAAATTAGGGAGTGAAAGTAGAAAAGCAGAAAGCGGCTGCCATTTCATTTTGATACGCAGTGCTACTCGCCGAACTGCAAAAACGCTACATGAACACGTCGCATACAGACCGCCTACCAGCATACAAAGGCCTCCCCGATAAGACCCTGGATGCACTCACAGTAGATGACGAGGTCTGGTTTGCTCTGCATAAGCTCCGTGCCACTTCCGCCGCGGGACCGGACGGAGTGTCGAACAAGATGCTCAGAAACCTAGGACCCAAGTCTGTCGCGACTCTGAAGGACCTAATGAATACCTACTGCAGGAAATGCGAGATCCCCCTGGAATGAAGGAAGGCACGGGTGACGTTCATCCCCAAACCGGGAAAGAGACTTTCGATCGAGAATCGCCGACCCATCTCTCTCACGTCAAGCTTCGGAAAACTAACGCTACATGTTATTCTTAAGTGATTGCAAAATTACGTGGAAGACCACTATCTACTTCCTCCCAAAATGATGGCTAGCTTGTCCACACAGGACGTGATGCTCCAGCTTAAGAAGGATGTGCTGGAGCCTACACTCAGAACCGCGACGAAGGCAGTGCTCAGGCTAGACCTGAACAAGGCCTTCGTCAACGTCTCGTACAAGGCTATCCTCAGAAATCTCTCTAAAACAGATCCGGGAGAAATAACATTCATTTGCGTTCCATCCTTTCTTTTCTTGCGGACCGAAGAGCTTGCGGTAGGTGTCCTCAAATATAGCCCAATTCTCTGAGACGCTGAGGCACGGCACAAGGCTCGGTGCTCTAGCCTTTCCTTTTTAACCTTGCCCTCATTACACTGCCCCAATCTCGCCGCCTTGCCGGAGCTGCAGCACACCTTATGCGCGGACGGCATCACCCTGTGGGTAACCACTACAAATGACAGCCAAATAGAGGATATCCTGCAGCAGGCAGTTACCATATTTGAAACTAACGCGCAGAGAGCGGGCCTTGAATGCTCGCACTTGAAGTCGAAACCGCTGGCAGGAACGCAAACGTGGCCCCCTCGACCCCTCTTAATGTATATGTGCAAAGGCTTCCGGTCGAGGAAGTCCAAACCATACGCATACTGAGCTTGTACGTAAAAAACAATCGACGAAACACCGAAATAATCAACCGGCTCAGGGCCACGGCCGACCGGACTGTGTGAATAATCAGGCGGATCTCCAGCAAAAGACGAGGCATGAAAGGTAAAGATTAATGTCTTACTTGTGCAGGCTTTCGTGCAGAGCAGGATCGTTTATTCGCTCCCTTACCTGCAACTGTAGTTCGCGGAAAGGAACAAGGTCGAAGCCGCAATCATGAAGGCATACAAGGTGGCACGTAAGCTCCCGCACAGTACGTCCACGGAAAGCTTGCTGCCCCTTACTGTGCACAAGCCACTCTCGGAGCTGTGAGAGGAAAAAATTGTTTCGCAGCTCGGACGACTCACTCGTACGAGCGGGGAAAGGCCATTCTATATAGACTAAAGACGTGCGAACAGCACCGAGAGGGACCCGAAAGCACCGTTACTCACACACACCAGGAAAGCTCTTTTGATTAAACCCCTACACAATACCATGCACCCAGCGCAACACGAGAGGCAACGCACAGCTAGTGCTCGCGACCTGCAAACCGAATACGGCTGACATGACAATGTGGCGTACTTAGACGCAGGGGAATACCGAGAAACCCCGTGGAAGCGTTTGTACTGGTCTCGGTGAACGGGAAAAACGCCCCGTTGGCGGCCGCTTTGATAGCAACCATCTGCTCCGAGACGGCGGAGGAATAGGCAATAGCCTTTGCTATAGCGAACACGCGTGTCGCTATTATATTGAGCGACTTTAAAAATAAAGGCCATTCGCAATTTGGCGAGGGGCGTATCACTCTAGCCCACTCCGCATCCTTCAAAACGACCCCCATCCGATTAGACAATTAGAATTGATCTTGGTCCGGGCGCATTCGTCTAATCCCGGGAGCGAGGCAGCTCTTGCGCAAGCCCGAGGTTTCGTCGAACGGGCAGTGAGCGCCCCTTCCAAACCGAATTTCACGAGGGAGGGGTTGATCTCATTTCATGACTTCACACTTCACTTTAGGCCGGTCAGGCGCGCACATTCATCTCCCCACAAATCGTTAACAAAATCGCAGGAAGTTACCTGGCGCCTACTGCAAACACGCTGCCTTTTGAATCCGGCAGTGCTTGCCATCATGTACCCTGGCCAGAACGACATAAGCTGCCGTAAATGTTTTGAAGGCACACATATGACCCCTTTCTGTGGGACTGCACAAATGATCCACTTCTGGCGGAGTTGATAGAGCTCCCTTCTCCCGAGCGGTGGGAGGTCGGGCTGACCAGCCTGACCCCAAGATTCAAGTAAGGGCAATCGAGCGGGACAATGAGGTCGCTTTCGGCCATGGGCTAACAGCCATATAGTATGTCTCCTGCAACCTGCTGTCTACGCAATAAATCTTTTCCAATCCAATCAAATCCAATCATTTTGCTGCCAGCGTCTGTAAAAACGACAATATGGTTAGGAAACGTATCCACGTATTCCTAAATAAGCCCATTTGATACATTTGCAGACAGATTCTTAGAATTCGGTGGGAGGGTGCCGTCAAAAGAGACTACATAATCAGCCCAGCGGTGGTTAACTGGTACTGCAGAATATATTGATATTGAGATTTGTCACCGCAGGTTATTAGTAAACACGACCTGAGAACCCTTATATCTGGGCCAAAGAGTGCCAAAAATAGGGATAGGTTCGCTGTACATATGAGAATAGCCAATCTATAAACAGGCTCGAAATACTTTAAAAACGTCCGCACAGTCATTAGTAGCTCGACCCGCAAATTTACATCAAGTATCCGCGCCCCCAAGTACAGCACAGCATTACCCACTGATCAAGGCAGACCTAAGCAATGGCGCAGAGGGCGTGCCTGCATAACAGGCAGAGGTTCAAGCTTGTACCTCGGGCACCAAGGAAAGAGTCGCAACTTAGCTGCGTCAGGTTTTGATGGCAGATGCCGCGTCTAGCAGGATATTTTCCTTCCTTTGATAATTTATTAATAGATAGGCACTGAGAACAACAAGAGCAACAACTGATGAATACGAGCAGTGCACAATGCAGTAGAAAAACTAGATAATTGCTTTCTGGAGAAACGAAATGGGCCAGTATCGGTGTAACATATCGTTGGACACTGCAGCGCGCCGTAAGGGAATGGATAAAGGAGGGAGTTGAAATAATAATTGGTTTTTTGGGGAAAGGAAATGGCGCAGTATCTGTCTCATATATCAGAGCAAAGAAGTAAAGAGGTGCCTTTGTACAGGGCTCCGGAAAAATTCCTACCACCCGGGGATCTTTAACGTGCGCTGACATCGCATAGCACACGAGCGCCCCAGCGTTTTATCTCCCTAAAAACGCTACGGCGCCCGTGTGCTGTGCGATGTCAGTGCAGGTTAAAGATCCCTAGGTCGCCTAATGATTCCGGAGCCCTCTACTACCGCACCTCTTTCTTCCATTCTTCTTTCGCTCCCTCCTTTATCCCTTCTCTTACGGCGTGGTTCAGGTCTCCAACGATATACGAGAGAGATGCTGTGCCATTTTCTTTTCTCAAAAACCAATTAATAATAAATGTTAATGTTTAATATTACATATTATTAATACTAATAATGATAATAATAATAAAAATAATTGCTTTTGGGGAAATGCAATGGCGCAGTATCTCTCTGATATATCGTTGGACACCTGAACCGCGCCGTAAGGGAAGGGTGAAGGAGGTAGGGAAAGAATAAAGAGAGAGAGGTGCCGTAGTGGAGGGCTCCGAAATAATTTCGAACAGCTGGGCATCTTTAATGTGCACTGACATCGCATAGCTCACGAGCGACCTAACGTTTTACCTCAGTAAAAACGCTACGGCGCCCGTGTGCTGTGAGATGTCAGTGCAGGTTAAAGATCCCCAGGTGGTCGAAATTATTCCGGAGCCATCCACTACCTCGCCTCTTTCTTCCGTTCTTCTTTCATTCCCTCGTTTATCACTTCCCTTAAGGCGCGGTTAAGATTTCCAACGATATACGACAGATGCTGTGCCATTTTCTTTTCCCCAAAACCAATTAATAATAAATAATATTATTTAATATTACATAATAATAATATTACTAATAATAATAACAAAAATATTATTTGGTTTTGGGGGAATGGAATGGCGCAGTATCTGTCTGATATATTGTTGGACACCTGAACCGCGCCGTAAGGGAAGGGTGAACGAGGGAGTGAAAGAAGAGAGGAAGAGAGAGGTGCCATAGTGGAGGGCTCCAGAATAATTTGACCACCTGGGGATCTTTAACGTGCACAGACATCGTACAGCACACGGCCGCTTAAGCGTTTTGCCTCCATAAAACGCAGCCGCCGCGGTCGAGCTCGAACCCGGGAACTAAAAAATAAAATGGCGCACTCACGACCCCCCGCGGTGGATCAGTGGTTAGAGCGCTCCGCTACTGATCCGGAGTTCTCGGGTTCGATTTATGGAGGCAAAACGCTAAGGCGCCCGCATGCTGTGCGATGTCAGTGCATTCGTTAAATATCCCCTGGTGGTCGAAATTTTTCCGGAGCCCTGCACTCCGACACCTCTTTCTTCTTTTCTTCTTTCACTCTATCCTGTATCCCTTCCCTTACGGTGCGGTTCAGGTCTCCGCCAATACATGACACAGATACTGTGCCATTTCCTTTTAGAAAAAAAAAACAATTATTATTGGGAAGAAATAAAGGAGGAAGTGAAAGAAGAAAGGAAGAAAGAGGTGCCGTAGGGGAGCACTCCGGAATAATTTCGACACCTGGGGATCTTTAATGCGCACTGACATCGCATACCTCACGAGCGCCTTGCGTTTTACCTCCCTATAAACGCTACGGCGCCCTTGTGCTGTGCGATGTTAGTGCACGTTAAAGGTCCCCAGGTGGTCGAAATTATTCCGGAGCCCGCCACTAGGGCACCTTTTTCTCCCTTTCTTCTCTCACTCCCTCCTTTATTCCTTCCCTTACAGCGCGCTTGAGGTGTCCAGCGATATACGAGACAGGCGCTGCGCCATTTCCTTTCCACGAAAACCAAATATTATTATATTATTTTATATTAATACAAGTTATTTCATAATAAAAATAATAATAATATTAATAATAATAATAATAACCATTGCATTTTGGGGACGGAATTGCGCAGTATCTGTCTCATATATTGTAGGACACCTGAACTGCGCTGTAAGAGAAGGGTAAAGGAGGGGGTGAAAGAAGAAAGGGAGAGGTGCCGTAGTGGAAGGCTCCGGAAATTTTTCTAAGACCTGAATATCATTAACGTGCACTGACATCGTACAGCACACGGGCGCCTTAGCGTTTTGCCTCCATAAAAATGCAGCCGCCGCGGTGGGGTTCAAACCCGAGGACTCCGGATCAGTAGCCGAGCGCCCAAACCACTGAGCCACCGTGGCGGGGGTTATTATTACACTCATTTCCACATCTCGGTGTAGACGCAAACCGCACCGTATGGAAAGGGATAAAGGAGGGAGTCAAAGAAGAAAAAGGTCCCGTAGAGGAAATCTCCACAATAACTTCCACCACCCGGGGATCTTTGGACAGGAAACGGAAATCCACGGTAGGGGTAGTAAGCGGTTTATTAGAATAATATTAAGCGAAAGGAAAAGTTTTTTAGCTAGCCCCGGCATCAGCAAATGCCGGGGCTAGCTAAAAAACTTTTCCTTCCGCCTATTATTATTCTAATAAACCGCTTACTACCCCTACCGTGGATTTCCGTTTCATGTCCAAAGATCCCCGGCTGGTTGAAGTTATTGTGGAGATTTCCTCTACGGGACCTTTTTCTTCTTTGACTCCCTCCTTTATCCCTTTTCATACGGTGCGGTTTGCGTCGACACCGTGATGTGAAAATGAGTGTAATAATAACCCCCGCCACGGTGGCTCAGTGGTTAGCGCGCTCGGCTACTGATCCGGAGTCCTCGGGTTTGAACCCCACCGCGGCTGCATTTTTATGGAGGCAAAACGCTAAGGCGCCGGTGTGCTGTACGATGTCAGTGCACGTTAATGATATTCAGGTCTTAGAAAAATTTCCGGAGCCTTCCACTACGGCACTTCTCCCTTTCTTCTTTCACCCCCTCCTTTACCCTTCTCTTACAGCGCAGTTCAGGTGTCCAACAATATATGAGACAGATACTGCGCAATTCCGTCCCCAAAATGCAATGGTTATGATTATAATTATTATATTATTATTATTATTATTATTATTATTATTATTATTATTATTATTAATAATATTATTATTATTATTATTATTATTATTATTATTATTATGAAATAAATTGTAATAATATAAAATAATATAATAATAATTGGTTTTCGTGGAAAGGAAATGGCGCAGCGCCTGTCTCGTATATCGCTGGACACCTGAAGCGCGCTGTAAGGGAAGGAATAAAGGAGGGAGTGAGAGAAGAAAGGGAGAAAAAGGTGCCCTAGTGGCGGGCTCCGGAATAATTTCGACCACCTGGGGATCTTTAACGTGCACTAACATCGCACAGCACAAGGGCGCCGTAGCGTTTTTAGGGAGGTAAAACGCAAGGCTCTCGTGTGGTATGCGATGTCAGTGCGCCTCTCTCCCTTTCTTCTTTCATTCCCTCCTTTACCCTTCCCTTACGGCGCGGTTCAGGTGTCCAACGATATATGAGACAGATACTGCGCCATTTCCTTTCCCCAAAAAACCAATTATGCGCATTAAAGATCCCCAGGTGTCGAAATTATTCCGGAGTGCTCCCCTACGGCACCTCTTTCTTCCTTTCTTCATTCACTTCCTCCTTTATTTCTTCCCAATAATAATTGTTTTTTTTTTCTAAAAGGAAATGGCGCAGTATCTGTGTCATGTATTGGCGGAGACCTGAACCGCACCGTAAGGGAAGGGATACAGGATAGAGTGAAAGAAGAAAAGAAGAAAGAGGTGTCGGAGTGCAGGGCTCCGGAATAATTTCGACCACCTGGGGATCTTTAACGAATGCACTGACATCGCACAGCATGCGGGCGCCTTAGCGTTTTGCCTCCATAAATCGAACCCGGGAACTCCGGATCAGTAGCGGAGCGCTCTAACCACTGTTCCACCGCGGGGGGTCGTGAGTGCGCCATTTTATTTTTTAGTTCCCGGGTTCGAGCTCGACCGCGGCGGCTGTGTTTTATGGAGGCAAAACGCTTAGGCGGCCGTGTGCTGTACGATGTCTGTGCACGTTAAAGATCCCCAGGTGGTCAAATTATTCTGGAGCCCTCCACTATGGCACCTCTCTCTTCCTCTCTTCTTTCACTCCCTCGTTCACCCTTCCCTTACGGCGCGGTTCAGGTGTCCAACAATATATCAGACAGATAATGCTCCATTCCATTCCCCCAAAACCAAATAATATTTTTATTATTATATATTATTAATATTATGTAATATTAAATAATATTTTTTAATATTAATTGGTTTTGGGGAAAAGAAAATGGCACAGCATCTGTCGTATATCGTTGGAAATCTTAACCGCGCCTTAAGGGAAGTGATAAACGAGAGAGTGAAAGAAGAACGGAAGAAAGAGGCGAGATAGTGGAGGGCTCCGGAATAATTTCGGCCACCTGGGGATCTTTAACCTGCACTGACATCTCACAGCACACGGGCGCCGTAGCGTTTTTACTGAGGTAAAACGTTAGGTCGCTCGTGTGCTATGCGATGTCAGTGCACATTAAAGATGCCCAGTTGGTCGAAATTATTTCTGAGCCCTCCACTACCTCTCTCTTGCTTTATTCCTTCCCTATCTCCTTCACCCTTCCCTTACGGCGCGGTTCAGGTGTCCAACGATATATCAGAGAGATACTGCGCCATTGCATTCCCCCAAAAGCAATTATTTTTAATATTATTATCATTATTAGTATTAATAATATGTAATATTAAACATTAACATTAATTAATAATTGGTTTTTGAGGAAAGAGAATGGCACAGCAACTGTCTCGTATATCGTTGGAGACCTGAACCGCGCCGTAAGAGAAGGGCTAAAGGAGGGAGCGAAAGAAGAATGGAAGAAAGAGGTGCTGTAGTAGAGGGCTCCGGAATCATTTAGACGACCTAGGGATCTTTAACCTGCACTGACATCGCACAGCACACGGGCGCCGTAGCGTTTTTATGGAGATAAAACGCTGGGGCGCTCGTGTGCTATGCGATTCAGCGCACGTTAAAGATCCCCGGGTGGTAGAACTTTTCCCGGAGCCCTGTAGAAAGGCACCTCTTTACTTCTTTGCTCTGATATATGAGATAGATACTGCGCCATTTCCTTTCCCCAAAAAATCAATTATTTTTTCAACTCCCTCCTATATCCATTCCCTTACGGCGCGCTGCAGTGTCCAACGATATGTTGCACCGATACTGGCCCATTTCGTTTCTCCAGAAAGAAATTATCTAGTTTTTCTACTGCATTGTGCACTGCTCGTATTTGTATTTATCGCTCGTGCGCATTCATCAGTTGTTGCTCTTGTTGTTCTCAGTGCCTATCTATTAATAAATTATCAAAGGAAGGAAAATATCCTGCTAGACACGGCATCTGCCATCAAAACCTGACGCAGCTAAGTTGCGACTCTTTCCTTGGTGCCCAAGGTACAAGCTTGAACCTCTGCCTGTTATGCAGGCACGCCCTCGGCGCCGTTGCTTAGGTCTGCCTTGATCAGTGGGTAATGCTGTGCTGTACTTGGGGGCGCGGATACTTGATGTAAATTTGCGGGTCAAGCTACTACTGACTGTGCGGACGTTTTTAAATTATTTCGAGCCTGTTTATAGATTGGCTATTCTCATATGTACAGCGAACCTATCCCTATTTTTGGCACTCTTTGGCCCAGATGTAAGGGTTCTCAGGTCGTGTTTGCTAATAACCTGCGGTGCCAAATCTCAATATCAATATATTCTGCAGTACCAGTTAACCACAGCTGGGCTGATTATGTAGTCCCTTTTGACGGCACCCTCCCAGCGAATTCTAAGAATCTGCCTGCAAATGTATCAAATGGGCTTATTTAGGAGTACGTGGATACGTTTCCGAACCATATTGTCGTTTTTACAGACGCTGGCAGCAAAATGATTGGATTTGATTGGATTGGAAAAGATTTATTGCGTAGACAGCAGGTTGCAGGAGACATACTATATGGCTGTTAGCCCATGGCCGAAAGCGACCTCATTGTCCCGCTCGATTGCCCTTACTTGAATCTTGGGGTCAGGCTGGTCAGCCCGACCTCCCACCGCTCGGGAGAAGGGAGCTCTATCAACTCCGCCAGAAGTGGATCATTTGTGCAGTCCCACAGAAAGGGGTCATATGTGTGCCTTCAAAACATTTACGGCAGCTTGTGTCGTTCTGGCCAGGGTACATGATGGCAAGCACTGCCGGATTCAAAAGGCAGCGTGTTTGCAGTAGGCGCCAGGTAACTTACTGCGATTTTGTTAACGATTTGTGGGGAGATGAATGTGCGCGCCTGACCGCCGGGAAGTCCGGAAGTCATGAAATGAGATCAACCCCTCCCTCGTGAAATTCGGTTCGGAAGGGGCGCTCACTGCCCGTTCGACGAAACCTACGGGCTTGCGCAAGGGCTGCCTCGCTCCCGGGATTAGACGAATGCGCCGGGACCAAGATCAATTCTAATTCTCTAATCGGATGGGGGTCGTTTTGAAGGATGCGGAGTGGGCTAGAGTGATACGCCTCTCGCCAAGTTGCGAATGGCCTTTATTTTTAAAGTCGCTCAATATAATAGCGACACGCGTGTTCACTATAGCAAAGGCTGTTGCCTATTCCTCCGCCGTCTCGGAGCAGATGGTTGCTATCAAAGCGGCCGCCAACGGGGCGCTTTTCCCGTTCACCGAGACCAGTACAAACGCTTCCACGGGGTTTCTCGGTATTCCCCTGCGTCTAAGTACGCCACATTGTCATGTCAGCCGTATTCGGTTTGCAGGTCGCGAGCACTAGCTGTGCGTTGCCTCTCGTGTTGCGCTGTGTGCATGGTATTGTGTAGGGGTTTAATCAAAAGAGCTTTCCTGGTGTGTGTGAGTAACGGTGCTTTCGGGTCCCTCTCGGTGCTGTTCGCACGTCTTTATTCTATATAGAATGGCCTTTCCCCGCTCGTACGAGTGAGTCGTCCGAGCTGCGAAACAATTTTCTCCTCTCACAGCTCCGAGAGTGGCTTGTGCACCCTAACGTGCAGCAAGCTTTCCGTGGACGTACTGTGCGGGAGCCCACGTGCCGCCTTGTATGCCTTCATGATTGCGGCTTCGACCTTGTTCCTTTCCGCGAACTACAGTTGCAGGTAAGGGAGGGAATAGACGATCCTGCTCAGCACGAAAGCCTGCACAAGTAAGACATAAATCTTTATCTTTCATGCCTCGTCTTTTGCTGGAGATCCGCCTGATTATTCACACAGTCCGGTCGGCCGTGGCCCTGAGCCGGTTGATTATTTCGGTGTTTCGTCGATTGTTTTTTACGTACAAGCTCAGTATGCGTATGGTTTGGACTTCCTCGACCGGAAGCCTTTGCACATATACATTAAGAGGGGTCGAGGGGGTCACGTTTGCGTTCCTGCCAGCGGTTTCGATTTCAAGCGCGAGCATTCAAGGCCCGCTCTCTGCGCGTTAGTTTCAAATATGGTAACTGCCTGCTGCAGGATATCCTCTATTTGGCTGTCATTTGCAGTGGTTACCCACAGGGTGATGCCGTCCGCGCATAAGGTGTTCTGCAGCTCCGGCAAGGCGGCGAGATTGGGGGCGGTGTAATGAGGGCAAGGTTAAAAAGGAAAGGCTAGAGCACCGAGCCTTGTGCCGTGCCTCAGCTTCTCAGAGAATTGTTCTAGATTTGAGGACACCTACCGCAAGCTCTTCGGTCCGCTTGAAAAGAAAGGATGGAACGTAAATGAATGGTAATTCTCCCGGATCTGTTTTAGAGAGATTCCTGAGGATAGCCTTGTACGAGACGTTGTCGAAGGCCTTGTTCAGGTCTAGCCTGAGCACTGCCTTCGTCGCGGTTCCGCGTGTAGGGTCCAGCACATCCTTCTTAAGCTGGAGCATCACGTCCTGTGTGGACAAGCTAGCCATCATTTTGGGAGGAAGTAGGTAGTGGTCTTCCACGTAATTTTGCAATCACTTAAGAATAACATATAGCGTGAGTTTTCCGAAGCATGACGTGAGAGAGATGGGTCGGCGATTCTCGATCGAAAGTCTCTTTCCCGGTTTGGGGATGAACGTCACCCGTGCCTTCCTTCATTCCAGGGGGATCTCGCTTTTCCTGCAGTAGGTATTCATTAGGTCCTTCAGGGTCGCGACAGACTTGGGTCCTAGGTTTCTGAGCATCTTGTTCGACACTCCGTCCGGTCCCGCGGCGGAAGTGGCACGGAGCTTACGCAGAGCAAACCAGACCTCGTCATCTACTGTGAGTGCATCCAGGGTCGTATCGGGGAGGCCTTTTTATGCTGGTAGGCGGTCTGTATGCGACGTGTTCATGTAGCGTTTTTGCAGTTCGGCGAGTAGCACTGCGTATCAAAATGAAATGGCAGCCGCTTTCTAAACGCTAAACGCTAAAATTCATAGCCTAGAATCAGCACAGGCAAATCCCAAATTGCAACCACAGCAGGTGGCTCACGCTCCCACATCCGACCCTGTAGGTGATCCACGCATGGACACTGAGCAGCCTAAGCGCACGAAGCGTAAAGCACCTCTCCCCTCCTCACAAGCAGACATAGATGCCAAATTCGAGGCAGCTGATGCGCGAATCGCCCAATTCGAGGGCGCCCTCCTTCGACTCGCCCCCACCATTGACCGTCTAGTAGAAAGCTGCGCCACAATGGCAGCCAACATCCAAACCCTTCATGCCAGGCTCGATACCCTCACGAATCCCCCGACATCAGCAACCCCCTTGCAGTCGTCAACCCCTCCTAACTACCCAGCACCCATTATTGTCGCCACATCGGAGAGTGCAACCGCGCGCTCACGTGCAGGCGGCATTCTTAAATCACCCGTCGCGCTATCACAGCGCCCCGAACCCTACGGGAAACGCGATGGCTAGCTCCCCCTTCACAGTTTGGCAATGGAACTGCAGGGGCTTCAAGGCGAAGCGGCGAGCCTTGGAGGACACCCTGCAGGCCCTGCCGCACACCCCCCACATCATCGCACTTCAGGAAACATACATGGACACGAAACTTACCAGCTACGCCGCATATAACCAACAAACGACACCAGACCAACGGCCCAACACCGCCATCCTGGTCCACCGAAATTTAGCAGCTAATCATATAGACCTTAGTTACCCCGAGGTTCCGCACACTTTCGTACAGGTCCTACCGAACAGTCGCTCACAAGCCCCGCTCCACATCCTTAACGTCAACAGCCCCCCTAGCGACAAAAGCACACGAGTGGCAACCCTCGTTCGTAAGGCCTGCGCGACTGCACAAACAGGGATGCTACTCATCTTAGGTGACTTCAACGCGCCGCATACCGATTGGGGCTACCCCCGCAAAGCATGCGGTCGTAAGGGAGCCAAAGTGTGGGAGACAGCCCAAACACTGGGCCTGACACTACTCCTAGACCCCGACAGGCCTACTCGCATTGGAAACAGTGTCACACAGGACAGCTGCCCCGATCTCACTTTCGCCCGCAACATCCCAGACGCACGCTGGGAAAACCTCGGCATGAACATAGGTAGCGACCATTATGTTCTCAGCACAACCTTCACGGCTACACACAGCAAAGCCCCCAACCGAACAATCAGGCACACTAACTGGGACGCCTTCCGATACGTGCGCGCCAAACGCACTTCGGCCCCCATAGACGACCTGGACGCATGGGCAAACGCACTTCTCGAAGACACCGCCAATGCCACCTCCACGACTACCCAGAACGACGATGGCCCCTCTCCCGACGCCAAACTAATACACATGTGGGAGGCCCAGCGCAGTCTTAGGGCTCGCTGGCTCCGCCAAATGCACAATCGACCCCTCAAGCTCCGTCTCGTTCGCCTCGAGCGAGAGATCGAAGCTTACTCCGTCAAACTGAGTCAGGAGCAATGGCATCAAACCTGCGACCGTCTTAACGGCCAGTTAGGATGCAAAAACTCGTGGTTCTTGCTCAGACATTTACTGGACCCAACTCACACCAAATCCACATCTCACAAGAACCTCACCCGTGTCATACACGCTTTTCAGGGAACAAATGAGGAACTCCTCGCTACCCTGAAAGACAAATACATCAATACTTCCACTGAAATTCCCATCCCTTCAGGATACACGGGTGCTCAGAACACCAACATGGACGCCGACATCACGGCAGGAGAAGTCCGCGCCGCCCTCAACCAGATTAAAACCACCGCGGCCGCTGGCGACGACCACATAACCAACAAGATGCTTCGTAACCTCGAAGATCAGTCCGTCGAAGCACTCACGGACCTCTTCAACCAACATTGGCATGAGGGTCGCCTTCCAGACACTTGGAAGCATGCCAAAGTGATTTTCATACCTAAGCCAGGCAAACGACTCGAGCTGGGCAACCTTCGGCCCATCTCGCTCACGTCCTGCCTGGGAAAGGTCATGGAACACGTCATACTCAATAGACTCCACACTCACGTAGACCAAGAGGACCTTTTCCCCCCCACTATGATCGGCTTCAGAACCGGCCGCTCCACTCAAGACATTATGTGGCAAATCCAACACGACATCCTCGATCCGAGACCCATCCGAGCTACACGAACCATCCTAAGCCTAGATGTCAGCAAGGCTTTCGACAACGTGTCACATGCTTCCATCCTGGCAAACCTCTCACAAATGAATGTAGGCACTCGCACTTACAACTACATCGCCGACTTTCTTCATAACCGTACAGCAGAACTTCATATTGCAGACCTCCACAGTGAGAAGATCACACTAGGCACCCGGGGAACACCACAAGGAGCAGTCCTATCTCCGTTCCTTTTCAACACTACAATGAGAGGCCTCCCTCTGCTCCTGGAAAAGATACCTCACATTAAACACTCAATATATGCCGACGACATTACCCTGTGGACCAACTCTGGCTCTGACGGGGAAATCCAAAACTCCCTCCAAACAGCAATCGATAAAGTACACTCCTTTGTACAGGCGAACGGGCTCACATGCTCCTCCACGAAGTCCGAATTAATAGTCATCAGGGACAGACGAGCTCGCCTGCCTGTCCCCGACCCGCAAGAACCTATTGTGCTTCAAGTCGACACACATCCCATACCTCCGGTCCGCACTATTCGCGTTCTGGGTATGTTAATACAGAACAACACGCAAAACTCGGAGGCCATTCAGCGCCTCCGCACCACAGCCAACCAGATCAACGGCCTTATCCGCCGCATCAGCACCCGCCGCAGAGGTATGAAGGAGGATGACCTCTGTCGGCTCACGCAAGCTTTCCTCATTAGCAGGATAGTCTACTCCTACCCCTACTATCACCTCCGCCGGAAGGACGAGGAAGCTGTGAACAGCATTATACGTTCAGCTTACAAAGCGGCACTGGGGCTACCTCAGTACGCCAGCACACAGCACCTCCTCCAACTCGGCATCTACAACACGCTCACAGAACTCATAGAGGCACACAAGACCGCCCAAATCCACCGCCTCTCCCGCACTAAACACGGGCGGCTCATACTTGACCGTCTCAATATCAACCCCATAGGCGACGTCCACCCCACGACGCCCATTCCGATAGGGGTCTATAGCCGCCTAGTTATAAAACCAATCTCCAAAAACATGCTACCTGGCCGCCATGATACGCGCCGTCAGCTGAAAGCCCAAGCACTAGATGCCACATACCTTGCCGACGAACACGCAATCTACGTAGATGCTGCACGGCAAAGTGCAAACACATACGTGGCTTGTGCAGCCACGCCACAGTCTACTCTCGTCACCGCCGCCACAGTAGTAGCTCACTCTCCGACAGCGGCAGAAGAAACCGCCATCGCGCTGGCCATCGCTGACCCTCGTACGCGCACAGTCCTCAGCGACTCCAAAAGCGCAATACAAAATTACTCGGCAGGTTTTATCTGCCACCCCGCTGCACGCATCCTTCGCGGCTGCACTCCCGACCATAAGATCAACCTGGTCTGGGTACCCGCCCACGCGGGAAACTCTGGAAACGAAGGGGTCGACCGACTAGCCCGAGGACTAACCAACCGGGCGGCCGGCCCCACGGACCCAGACGCTCTTGCCGAGGCTCCCCAGACCTTTGCCGAAATTACCAACCTCTACAGAGAGATGAGACGCCAGTTCCCGCCTCCACACCCCGACTTGAACCGAGCGCAAGCCACCTTGCTCCGCAGGTTGCAGACACACTCTATCCTTAGCCATTCTAGACTTTCACTCATCACCGACGGGGAATACGACCCCGTCTGCCAAAATTGTTACCAGGGAGAAATCACAATCCAGGCTCACATCCTCTGGGGTTGCGCGGGAAATCCGCCCCCTCGAACCTTACTGCCAGCTCCCTCCGAAGATGGATGGAACGAACTCCTCAAAAGGCCAGACAAGAGCATCCAACTGGCACTCATTTCGTGGGCCCAGGAAGTCGCCCCCACCTGGGGGCCACACCAAGCCCACCTGCCCTAAATCCCGCCAATCTATGGCAATAAAGTTGTTTCTCTCTCACCTCTTCCTTCTTTTGTTCTTTTACTCCCTCCGTCATTCCTTCCAATATGGCGCGGTTCAGGTGTCCGCCGATATTTGAGACAGATACTGCGCTTTTTGCTTTCCCCCAAAACCAATAAAAATGTGAGAGAGATAAAGCACCATTTCCTTTCCCCAAAAAACTATTTTACATTTTCTAGAAAATAAAAATTGGTATTTGGGGAAGAAGATGGCGCTGTATCTGTCCTAAATCTAGTCAGACACCTAAACAACACCGCATATGAAGGGATAACTATGTAGTTTTTCGCTAAAAATGGGGACGTTATCTTTCGGCCACATGATGCGCGCAACAAGCGGTTATAGAATACCTGATACGGGTCCCATTTGAGCCCAACATTATTTTGGAAATGTGGCGGAGTGCTTGAAGGTTGCTTCACTTCCGGTACCGGTTGGCCCAGTATTGCACTACCTCCAGAATTGGCCTGAGACATTATAGCGCACGTCTTTTCTATCGTATCTTTCTATCTTATCTTTAAACTCTCCTACTTTCTGCACGTGGTAGCGATTGTGGCTCAGCTTGAGCCTGTGGGCAGGCAAGCCTGTGCAATTTGCTTTTCGTTTTTCCTGGCAACAGAAGAAAAACCGAGCAGCGCAATATCAGAGAATGCTTCCCCTAACCTGTCCGCCATTGGCTAACTTCATGGTGCGCCAATATTCCCGACTACATTCCTACGAAAATTTTGAGCAATCGTTCGTTGTACAGCTTTCCGGTTTGCTTAATACCATTTTTCTTTGCATATAGCCTACATAATATACCCAAGTTTTGGGCTAGCTAGAGACAGGATTTTGAACCGACGACATATGAGCATTCGGTTGCATGAATTCCAACACATTATCCATGCCCTCATTGCGGTTTCTATTATGTATGGAGATATTTGGCAGTTACTGCTCCCTTTTAGTTCCCAGAAACCAATTTTGAAGTTGTGATGCAACCGCTCCTTGCACACTGTTGCCGGGTGGCGCCATACGGTTTCTCGTTTAATATAGAATATGATTCTCGGCCCGCCTGGAGGCTAGCACGCTATCAACCCCTTTACTTCAACCTGTACTTTCTGCCCCGAACCTGTCCTTTCTGCTCGCTATCTCCGTTCTCATTGCACGACGGATCGTCTCCCGTGAAGCCAACCGCACTTTAAGCCCTGGAATGACTGGGAGACCCCGCTGCTTTCCAAAGACGAGGTCGTGCAGACCATCTCTAGGGACCGGGCAATCAGCGCTTTGAACTGCAGGAAGAAAAACTTGAGCGCTGTGGGGCCGTTTATAAAGTTTTTCGAGATGTTGATAATAATGATGAAGGCTAGCTTGCCATTGGTATTTGAAACGAGTGTCCGAGTGCTTTACCCGGACCATAGTGGATTCAGCACGAAGACATGTAAGCAGCGTGAAGTGCCATCTAAAGTTTTGTTGAGCCATCTCAAATGTTTCTTTACACAATTCAATTTTGCGCGATGAAGCTACAAACCTACTTTTTCTGACTTTATGATAATGGCAACGTACTGCCCACAACTGCGGAAGAGCAGACGAAAGGGAAGTTTGGACGGCCACCTGAAAAGTGACACCAGTTTCTTTATCATAAAAAGCAGAGTAACCCCTTGGGTACCGCCAATGGAGCCACTCTCTCCTGGAGTATGGGAGTCAGGCTATTCCGTGAAACACTTGAAAATGCATGGTTATATCAAGAACGCATGTAATTTTTTTCGAAAATTTAATAACGCTTCACCACGTGGTGCACAATATGTTTAAGTATTCCATGGCCTACGATAACTTTGAATTCAATGTACATGTTTCAGGAAGCAATTTTGCAACATGTGCGAAATATTGAAACTCAACGCCGATGATATCAAGCCTATCTCGCTGTGAAAATAGCAAAACTTCATGAAATTGGCTACTGATCCCGAGTTCCCGGGTTCGAACCCGACCGCGGCGGCTGCGTTTTTATGGAGGCAAAACGCTAAGGCGCCCGTGTAGTGTGCGATGTCAGCGCACGTTAAAGATCCCCAGGTGGTCGAAACTATTCCGGAGCCCTCCACAACGGCACCTCTATATTCCTTTCTTTTTCACTCCCTCTTTTATCTCTTCTCTTATTGCACGCTTCAGGTGTCCGCCGTTATATGAGAAAGACACTGCGCCATTTCATTTCTCCAAAAACCAATTATTAATATTACTTCATGAAAACGTAGATGTCTCAAAAATGCCACCCCCCCTCGGTTGCTAAATGGTTAAGGCGCACGTCTATTGAACCAAAGTACCCCTTTTCGATCCCGATCGTGGCGGCCGCATATCGATGGATGGATGGATGGATGGATGGATGGATGGATGGATGGATGGATGGATGGATGGATGGATGGATGGATGGATGGATGGATGGATGGATGGATCGATGGATGGATAGATTGATGGATGGATGGATGGATGGATGGATGGATGGACGGATGGACGGACGGACGGACGGACGGACGGACGGACGGACGGATGGATGGATGGATGGATGGATGGATGGATGGACGGACGGACGGACGGACGGACGGACGGACGGATGGATGGATCGATGGGTGGATGGATGAATGGATGGCTGGCTGGTTGGGTGGATGGATGGATGGATGGATGGACGGATGGACGGACGGTTGGATGGACGGACGGACGGATGGATGGACGGACGGACGGAGGGACGGAAACAACTTATTTTGCACGAAAAAACTTCCCAGGGTAGTCCTCTATAGGTCCAGGGGCGTGTTCCGGCGTCCAACAATGAACACACAGCGTGGAAGCAACCAGAAGAAGGACGGTTATTAAAGATTGCTTTTCAACATATATAGTCGACCGGCGGCCGCATAACAGCCACGTGTTACAGATAGCACGCTGGCCAGGGCCCGTACATAGAAAGCATGCGCGTGTGATACAATGCATCTTCCTCAGTGCAATATTTAAAAATCTTCGAGCAAAATACGAGACACTTGGCGGAAATTCTGATCGCAGTGAAGACGACTGGGCTGTCGCTTTTGCCGGGTGGACTGCCTTGGCACATACTGCGTGGGCTGCGTTGTAGGCTGCGATACTCCAGCGCTTTCCTGGGCTTGCGTGGGCTGTGTTATAGACTGGGGCGCTCCCGTTTTTTGCCGAGAAATGTCTGCACTGTCAGAGTCAACTTCCGTTAAGTTACGTCGGAATGGCTCACGTGAGGCTAGAAGATGTTGTCGGCTGTGTCGAAGTACCTTGTTCTCCTTTGTAAGGACGCCATAAGACCTTAGTGACATCAGGCCCATGAGTCGAGCCTTGCAGTCCCATGCATCCTTATGTACTCGTACAACTGCATCTTTCTTGAGGGCTGGCAGAGTTTTTATTTTGGATATTCTTTGGCTGCGTGGTTGGCGCCGAGCCGTCAGTTACTGCAGCATGACACGAAGTCTGGTAACCGAGTGCGTAACTTCCTGCCTTGAAGGAGCTCTCCAGGAGACCGGCCTTCGGCTAGTGGAGTTGAGCAATAGCCGAGTAGACCCAACCAGAAGTCCTCTTTGAGCTCGCTAGTCTTCATTATTTTTTTCACAATTTGGAGTCCTTTCTCGGCGAGACCATTGGACCGTGGAAATCTCGAACTCGACGTCACATTCTTGAACTCGCATCTGGATGCGAACAAAGAAAATTGATTAGATGAAATCTGAGTACCGTTGTCGGTGCAGACTTCCAATAGAATTCCATACCTTGTAAAAATTGAGCTAAATGTAGCAATGACAGTGCATGTCGTTGTGTCGATTAGCTTTTTGACTTCAGGAAAGCTCGAAAACGCGTCAAACATGCACAGGCAGGAGTTTCCGCCGTACATAAAAATGTCAACATCCACCCTGTACCAGGCATGGTCTGGGATCGGCCTAAGCATCACTTGTTCGGTTTCTTGTAAGTACGCGTTTTTTTGACAAACAGAACACGTCTTGACCTTCTTTTCAATGTCTATATTCAGTCGCGGCCAAAAAGCAGGGAACGGGCTCTCGCTTCGCATTTATTTATTGCCTAACTGACCCTAATGAATACGACCGAGTATTTCAGCTCTCATAGCCTTTGGGAATACGACTTTGGTCCCCTTCATAACAATACCCTTGACTTTCATAGCTCACGGCGGAATGGTTTCAATCACCTTCAATTTCTTCTCGATTCCTTAGTTGCCGCAACGCTGTCTGGAAGTCTGGGTCAGTGGCCGTCGCTTCTGCCAGTCCATCAAACTTTTCCGTGATTACCAGCTCCAAAGTCACGCTCACTGCATGGACGTCGACGTCATCAGTGAAGTCATTTTTGTCGCTTGGAACGGTCGACGATGATCTTGATAGCATATCGGCCAGGAACATTTGTGTGCTTGGGACAAAGTGGAGAACGTAATCGTACCTTAGCAAGCGCAGAAAGAACCGTTGCAGTCTTGGTAGCATGTCGCCAATCGCTTTCGATGTAATCGCTAACAGTGGTCTGTGGTCAGTTTCAATGACAAACTTCCGGCCGTAGACGAAATGAAAAATTTTCTCACAACCGAAAGTAATGGCCATCGTTTATTTCTGTATTTGCGCGCATCTTTGTTCAGGCTCAGTCATTGCGCGTGATGGACAGGCGACCGGTCGCCAACTACCGCCATAATTCTGAAAAAGGCCAGAACCAATCCCATTTTTGGAAGCATTTGCAAGCACCTTCGTCTCCCTAGCAGGATCGAAAATGGCTAGCAAATGTGGACCGCTGATTGTGTCGCAGACAGCTTGCCATTATATATAGTGGTATTAAAATGATTCAAAATCATTGTCTTTTTTAATGAGGCTTCGTAGAAGCGCAGTCCTTTTCGACAGATGCGGTATGTATTTGCCGGAGTAGTTCACGACCACGAGCATTCTGCGAACGCCGGCTTTGTCCTTTGGCGGAGGCATTTCACTTAATGGTGCGGTCATTGCTGGGTTAGGTCTTATTCCGTCTTTGTTTATGACATCACCCAAAAATTCAAATTTGGTGACACCGAATTTGCATTTTGTCGCATTGAGCGTCAGGCTGGCCATTTTAGCTTGTTGCAAGACTGAGCGGAGGCGAGTATCGTGCTCTTCCCTTGTGCTCCCCCATATGAGTATGTCATCGATATAGATTAGCACCCCTGGAGCCTGGTGGAATATTTCATTCATAGTTGCATGGAAAACTTCAGGCGCCGAATGAATGCCGAAGGGAAGTATAAAGAAACGGTAGCGTCCAAAGGGCGTTCCAGTTGTGCGCACCTTTGACGTAGCCTCATCTTAGGGGATTTGATGGAAGCCGGAGTACAGCGTCGATGCGAGAAAAAAAAAGCGGCACCGGCAAGCTCAGACTCAATGTCTTCTCCTTTCGGCATTTGATGATGCTCTCACCTTAGGCACTCGTTAATTCACCTTGGGTCAATGCATAAGCTTAATTTCCAATACTTTTTGTGTGCTGCAACAAACGGGCTCACCCAATCCGTCGGTTAGCTGACTTTGGCCACGATTCCAGCACATTCCATTTTATCCATCTCTTCTCGCAGGGGCTCGAGCAGCGCCAAGAGCACCCGTCGCACAGGCTGGACTACCGGTCTTGAATCCTCCCGCAGAACCATGTGGTACTGGCGTGCTAGACAGTCGATGCAACTCGGCCAATTCCTTGACCAGTTGGTCAGTGCTGTTCGTGGGCACAGCGCTGACAGAACGAGACCCTAGTCCAAACACTTCGCTTGCAGACAGCCCCAGTATAGCCTGGCCGCTCTTTGCAATGAAGAAGTTGAAATGCCAACTTCGGTCGTTCACAGCCACTTGTAGCGTAGCGACGCCGATGTGCTTTATAACGCCGCCGGTGTATGAGCGGAAGACAGAGGGGCTTTATTTTGAAGCAGGTTTCGCTTTTAGACTAAAAAACGGAGTAAGGTAACAATTTCGCCTGCGAGCCTGTGTCTACTTTCAGAGACACTAGTCGCGAACCCATTCTCACGTGGATGACAGAATTGGCTCTTTTGCCTAAGCTGACGTCGATAATTTCGAATCCTGCCTGCTCGTCACATACTTCGCTCACTTGAAAATCTTTTCTGCAACAAGGCAAGAAGTGGTGATCGCCACGGCACCGAAAGCATGTTTTGCCGAAGGCTGGGCATTTCTCACGTTTGTGGAAGCGGTAACGCTTGGAACACTTGAACTGCTGCGTGCATTGATCTGAGCCAATTCCTGTTCTCGTTGAGCCTCGTCTTCCTCTGAACATTCCACAGATTGTTCACAAGCTGAACACTTGCCTTGCTGGCGCATTTTGATTTGTGCTACTTGCTTCTCCGCTTGAGCCCATAGATTGTTTTGTTCGGCGCATACCTCTTGAGCTTTGAAAATATCCTCCGCCTTCAGTAACGTAAGATCCTTAACTTTCAACATCTTTTAACGCAATTCCATATTCTTTGTTCCAAAGACAACCTGATCCCCAACCATGGAGTCACTAAGGCTTCCAAACTTGCAACTGCGTGCAAGTCTCTTCAAGTCCAGTGAAAACTTTTCGAAAGGTTCGCCATCATCTTGCGTTCTTGAGCGGAAGACATACCGTTCGTACGCGTATTTCTGCTGCTGCTTGCGGTATTCCTCAAACTTCTTCGTAACTGTTTAATAAACTTCCTTGTTCTCGTTCACCGAGAACATAAAATTGTTTATTACCTCTATGGCGTCCTCTCCGGCTGTGGTGCGCAGCAGTGTGGTCTTAGCCCCCTGCATCCGTGGTTTTTTCGTCGGCTCCGGGGCCTGCAGGAACAGCTCGAACCGATGCTTGAAGAGGCTCCAGTTCTTCGCGGTGCTACCGGACAGCAAAAGCAGCTGCTCTGGTAAAATTAAATCTATCGTGCCAGGGCGCAGCGGCGCCCCTTCAACCAGCGTGTGTTACTGCGTACGTAGGGGCGATCCCACTTCTTACACCACGTTTCGGCGTCCAACAATGAACACACAGCGTGAAAACAACCAGAAGAACGTTTATTCGAGATTGCTTTTCAACATATATAGTCGACCGGCGGCTGCATGATAACAACCACGTGTTACATATAGCACGCTGGCCAGGGCCCATATATAGAGCGTATGCGCGTCTGATACAATACAGGGTCCACGGACTTGTGTTTCTCGTAAAGCTCGATCCACCAGCCATTTCTGGTCGGCTGGTTGAGTGGTCCCTAAAGCATCTTCACAGGAAGAATGAGTAGGATTGGGGATGCGGGTACTGCCTGATGGAGCGAAATTCCCAAAGGTAGAGGAAATGTGAAGATTTCGGCAGGTCCTAGATGTTACACTTAGGGGCGAAGGTGGGGTGAAAGCATGAGAGTCCGTAAAGTGAAATAAAGCAGGCTTTTGGTATTGTCCCCATCGAGGTACTCTGGGGTGGTGGAAGTGTCATGCGGCTGAACCTGTAAATGTGATTTTGTCATATGTAGGAAGGAACGATGTGGCCTCTTGCGTGGGTTTGGTGCCTGAACATCCGGGGTCCGGGAGGGGAGTTCTCTGGGGAGAGGGGTCTGTGGCAACAATATGGTGTGTGGTCGGCATCAACACGTCGTTTAGTTAGTGCCGGTACGCGGCAGAAAATGCTGCAAATTTCGGTTAAGCTTTTGTCAATGGTGGAGTAGGCCAGCGCAAGCGCAATGGCGGCTCCTTCTGCGTCTGCAGGCGAAATAGTTCGGATATTGGCAGCGGCCCTACTGCGCCGTCGTCATAGGCTGCGACTGCTGTGAAGAATCCTGCCCTAAAATTTCTGCCGCGTCGACATAATAGATATCGGACCGGTTGCTGCATATTTTGGTGAAATAGCTCGCTCGAGCCATCCGCCTATCCTGATGGATGCTAGCGCTCAAAGTGCGTGGTAGGTGCTTCTGGTATATATGTGACAATGCGTGGGCAGAGAAATCATGCAAGTGGTATTACTTGTTGGGGTAGGAACGCCTGGATTGAGACGGAGGTGTCGCAGTAGGCATTGTCCTGTTTCCGTGCGACTCAGGCGCAATAATTAGTGGGTGCGTTGACCCTCTAATAATTCGATAACGGTGTTGTGGGTACCAGTTGCTAGTAGACGTTTCGTGCTAACCGATCGCGGAAGACGTAGGGCGGAGGTCACAGCCGTGCGTATTAGGATGTCTGCCTGTTGTGATTGGCGCTGAGTGAGTATGGTGTATGGGAGGGGGTGCGTAATGCGGCTAATGAATAACGCATTGGTCATAATGAGGTTTTTGCGTTCAGACACCTCTTGTTTGCGTGGTGCGGCGCGCCTGAATAAAGGAAATGGCGCAGTATCTGTCTCACATCTCGGCTGACACATGAAGTGTGGCGCCAGGGAAGAAATACAGGTGGGACTAAGAGAAGAAAAAGAGAAGTAAGTGCCGTGGTGGCCTAAATATTTCCTCGCTGAGAAGCACTTCGTTTATAGCTGCGGGTCGTGGTTTATAGTAATAAAAGCAATAGTGTTGTGTAGAGATGAGCCAAGAAGTCGGCTGCGTTCGGTGCTTCTTTCCTTTCTCTTCAAATAACTTACGGTTGCGGTTGCTCATTTTTTTTTATTCTGAGCATCCTAATCATAAACTGATTACTTTTGTATTAATTGCGTTGTTAAATAGTCTCTATGAATAAGTGATTTCGTTAAAACGCTTGTTCAGCATCTTCGCGATGTTCCAGAAAGACTTTATACAGCTTCAAATATTATGTGAGTTGTAAAGGCACATCACCTGCACAACGAAACAGTTTTGAGGAATCCTGCATACCGGGCTTCTCACCTGTGCCTCCGACGTGTAACTACCCCACCACTCTTACTGGCCGCGCGAACAAGAAGGGAGCGCTCAGCCAGGCAACTTTTTAATCTCTCTCCGTTGCCCTTTTCTCGTTAAGGAAGGGGTACGCAACCAACCTCTTCACATTTTTTCCTATCGTACACTCACATTATCGAGGTGTTTCCCAATTGCTGAGAGTGTCCCGGATGGCATGTCACCATCGCCGTCACAATACTCTCTCGCCACGCGACAGATATCAATGACGCTTCGACCGATTTAATAAGGCAGCGCAGGACACGCGGCATTGAGCATGGCTGCAGCGATGTGCGCAATGGATGTGCCGGATGTTGGAGCAATGTCGCGTCGATCCTGGAGACAGCTATATGTGGAGGATTGCAGTTGGTCTAAAACGTGTTGGCAGTCAGCGTGGCTACTAAGCATATGTCTGCATTCTAAATACTTAATGTGGTCATTTGGCCTCCCTCAATCACTCCGTCAAAGTGTGCGTGCGAGTGACTCGATATGTTTGTGATGGAGGTGCGTATGTGTGTATTTGTGAACTGTAACTGGATGAGTAGGTCACAACTTAAGTAAGCATTTTGAGATTAGCTTTAAAAGAATGAACTCTGCAAAATAAAGCCATGAAATCTTGAAACTCGAACGGTCAAACAGAGAAATGGAGAAAAAGGTTCAAAATCAAAGCTGGTAATATTTTATATTTATACAGAACGAAGTGGTATGAAACAGTTGCATGAACCACAACAAAATTTGTCGACTTCTGTCAGCAATCCCAAACGTTCCACACCACACTGTATAAAAAAAGTCCTACGAGCCTCACTTTGATGGAATTTAGCCTGTAAATTGGCCGGCTTACGGCAGCCATGGCGCACATACGGCCACTGCGTGTGAGGCTTGGCTTGAGCAAAACTCTTTTTACGCCATCACAATACGATTTCGCCTGAATTGCAGCACACATACGTCAGCGAAACACACGCGGGATCCACTCATGACAACACCTGCTTCTTCACGAGTGGGTGAGCCACTGCAGGTAACAACCCACCCGCACGCGCCTTTAATGTCGTCCGTGCTACGAACACACCCGAGCATATTATGTTGACCATTTTATTAAACATATTATGTTGACCGTTTATTTATTAATCTATCGATTTATTTGTTTTTTTTTATATATACACTTTTTTAATTATTTATTTATTGTTACTCAAATGCCCCTATGTAGGGTTTTACATGAGGGGTGGTCATCTTTATTTAATGATGTGGTCGATGCCTGTATTGAAATATGAGTACAGAGTGCACACAAAACGCCTCTACCAGAGAACGTATCTGCGTAGTTTGACGGCATAGCAGCTGGGTGGCAACATTTTCATAGAGGTGAAGTGTTGAAGCCGTCATGCTCTGTACGATGTGAGTGCTCGTTAAACAATTTAGGTGACCAGATTAATCCGGAACATTCCAAGGAAGCGAATCTTTCTCTCTCTCCTCCAATATTTCTCTTCTTTCCTTGTTTCATCACTTTCCCCGGCGCATTGTTAAGGTGCCTGCATTCAGTGACAAAGATATGGCTTCCTGGCTTGCCTGTTGCTTCTGCTGTCATGGCTGAAAAGCTGCGTGAAGGCAAACAATTTCTGTCGCCGTACTTCTTGCCGTTCTTTTTTTGATGGGTTGTCATGGTGGACTAGTGATTAAGGCAGTCATGAACCAAACGCGTGTTAAATGTGTCTCGTTTTTGGAAGATTTATTATATACAATTTAAATTAGAAATATTTAAATAGTGATTTTCTTCTTTTAAGAACATCTTAAAAAACTTGGAAATGGCAAAGGGTACAGGGTAAAGCAGCATTTGTTCTACATAAAAATCTCCAGAAGTGATTCGGCTTTCAATTTCAAGAGCTATGTAGAGAACATATTATGTGGGTTTTGGTGTATTTTTGCACCTTTCGCTAATAATTACGTGGCCTTACTGGTGAACCTTCAACCCCAGAGCACCTTTTGAACATTACTTTCTATCCGGGCGGGAAACTATAGCTACAATCAAAGAATAGGTACAAAGTTGGACTCCACGCACCACTTCATGAAAAGTTTTCATATTTAATTGGTGTTGATCTCTGTACACAATGTGTGCAACCGTCGTAGAAACGCTGCCCTATGTACGCTGCAGTCGCGTTTATTTCCAGTTATTAACTGCTCATTCAAATTAAAGCTACAACATTAACCATAATAAAGTTTTGAGTCCATGTCTGCTCTTCAATCCGCGCAAATATCGTTTATTTAGGAGTTTAAAAGGGCACGAGTTACCGACAACGCTGCGCAGTATAGAGGGGCGAATATGCCATAACAGAGCGAAATATGGTCGGGCGTAAGCGCATTGTACTGCATATCTAGAGCATTGTGGATTAGGCGACGTGGGCTGGGAAATATTTTTTATTTTTATTTATATTTCTATTAGATGCATCGACAGCAATGTAATCCGAGTCAGTAGAGATATAAATTATGACACTGAAGCTCAGCGTCGAATGCGTGACGTGATAGGGATTATGGTTATTTTGTACTTCTTAGTTCATTAGCACACCATCATAATAAAAACGCTATTCAGCATGCATACGTAGGCATACTGGGCCACTTTACTTCCCGCGAGTCACACCAGGTATTACGTTAACAGAACCGCTGGAAAGTGTATCAAAGGCCTCTGTGTAGCGTTTCTGACTCGCAACGCATGGGTCATGAGTTTGAACCTAGGAAATTACCCCACTTTTCTTTACAGCGTATATGAACTACTTTGCATCCTAATATGTGGCAACGATCTTTAAGACAAGCTTTATCTTTAAAGTCCAAATTTAACTTACGTTGTAACAATTTTCATCCTCTAGCTCAACGTATGATGTGGGAAACCTCTCGACCAATTCCCAATTCGGGGGACAGCGCGAACGGCTTTTCCCCCGAATATTTGACCTAACGCTCTCGCACCAACATAGTAGGGTTTTGCAGTGCGCGCCAATCTCATTAAGACCACTGTGATAGGTGTCTAATTTTTTACGGAATGCAGACATGCGCAATCCAAATCAATTCACAACAGAAAGTCAGGAAAATTTATCATCGCCGCAAAATAAGGCTTGGGGAAAAGACACGTTGCGCTAGGAGGCGATGCGAGTGCATATCTGGGTGTAACACACGCCCTGTAAACACACTGTGGACAAATGAATTAGGGGGAGTGCCTTGTTTTACATCTCCAACCAATATGGGTAGCGGCCACTAATCCATTGTGTTTTTTAAGCCTGAATAGTGTGGTGCTGCACTGGTCAACCGAAAAGACTTATTTTAGTCTTTCTGGACCGAGAGGCCGTTCAGTACACAGGTGGAGAATATGTCTTATTTCAGAGAGAAATTTGCAAGCTTTACTGCCATATAAAAATTTACAAGAGATATTTTAATGAGTTAGCTGCTGGAAAAGTTGCTTGTAGACATAAAAAAACGCTTGTAGCGTCAAGACATACACCATACAAGATAGAAGACAGCAAGGGCACTTACTCACAACTGTTCATTTATTGAGGTAAAAGCGATATAAAAATATACCCTTCCGAAACATTCGCGCACGCCCACACGTACGAGAGAACAAAAATATACAACCAAAATGCCTTATAATAGCTGGTGTGAAAAGGATTTCTTAGCCTGATAGAGAGAAACAGATGTGTCCAGAGTTTCACGACCTGTTTGTTGTGTATGTGCGCAGAATCCTCTATATCTGGCCACTGGTATTGCTATGCCGCAAAAACTGCTCTTGATCTTAAATAGATTAGTTTTAAAACTTGGTTGGCCACTTCTCTGAAACACCTGTTACCTCCAGCGCGTTTAGGGAAAAGGTAAAAGTAGATTTCCAGGTAACGCGCACGCTAGCCAAAATATGACACCTTTTGGGATAAAGAAAGGTCGCGAAAACCGTACGCTCCGCGCAGCAGAACGAGAAAAAATTCAGCTGTGGTTAAACTTTGCTGAACCTGGTTAGTTGGCGGCACCACCACAGTACAATGCGTCTTGGGATTTCAGTGGCGGCCGCATGAAGGAGCTACCAATGCACGCCATGCATGAAGAAATTCACCGGAAACGTACTTCGCTACACGATTAATTGGGATATCAGTGTTTGTATGCTCCTCATTAAATTATTCATGTATTCTTCAGTACATGCCTCGAAGAAACGTTTCTTAGACACCTATGCATTCTCTAGACGCTAACTCTAGACGTTCATTCACTTTCAGGATTCGAACAGTCTTGGCGGATTGCTGGCGTCCCCGAGCAAGCGTCCCCCAGTTTCTTTCTGTTTTTTTAATTATTGAGGCCGCTTCAAGGTTATGACATGGCCGCTTCAAGGTTATGCTTCAAGGTAACATGACATCCAAAGTTTGTGCGCGAGAAATAGAGTTTTCGCTCCAATACTGGATACAGATGACGCCGCACTCTTGCGCTAGCGTATGATTGAACGAAATAGAGAAAGCAAAAACACTGAAGCCTTCTCCCACCAAAATTCATCGCTGTGCACATTGAAAATTTCGCCCACGCGACTGTGTAACAGTGAAATGACACACATGCAAGAAACGCACTGATAGCGAGAAAGTGACTAGCGGAACGCACATGGCAAGAAAAACAACATGAGGTCAGGAACGTATTTCTAATTGCACCAAGACCAAACATTAGTCTCAGATTGGTGTACAGGCAGCAGCAGAGTCGAGGGAAGGCACATGAAAAAGAATAGAAAGAGTCACAAGAACATAGAAAAAGGTTTATTGCTTATAATTCCTTGTATTACGCAGCTGCGTTCTTCTACGCCGTGTCAGCGCACGCCGTAGTCGCAATTCTAGGCTTGGAAGTGGGCATAGCATGATGGCGACATGCGAAATGAGAACAGAACCAGGAGGAAGCCCGCGAAGCAGGAGCAGCCACGGGCGAAATTTGAGGCAGTAAAATGGAAGCGAGCGCTCGACGATTGTTCCGTGTAAGACCAAGTCTGCCCTTGTATATGGTATATATCCCGCAATTCGCGTTAGGGGCAGCGACACACTAATAACCATATAGTGTCCTTCTGCATGTATTTGGGACACGTGCGCGGAGCTGAAGACCATACACAGAGAACAGCATCTTTGAGCCGCTTGAAAAATGGAGCTCCGTGAAATGCGTTCATCGGGCGAGATTTGGGGACAGTCTGGGCAGCATGTTCATGTGCGTGGTTACTTTCTGCTTCACGCGCTAACTTGCTGGCTGGTATGTTATAACCAAGAAGAAAAAGAGAACTGCGGTTTAGAAAACGGTGTAGATCTGCGGTGCCGAAAACGTGAATAGATATTCACGCAAGTAAATATTTTTCCCGGAAGGTTTTCTAAAAGGATTGTTTCTGAGCTCCATTCTATACATGCGGAACAAAACCGACAAAGACGGAGCAGGAAAGCACACTACTGCACAGTCACAGAATACAAGAGCCAATTAGTATCAGTGCCCAAAAAAATTAACGACTGGGAAAGAGGAATAATCAGACACACTCGCGCGCCCTGACACCGTGACTACCTGTAACGGAAGACTGAGACGCTTAAACCTTTTCAAGATCCCATTTCGAAACTTTTGTACAGCCAGTTTCTTCATCATGTGCACGATTTAACGAAAATTACACAAAGTGATTGTGCACATATTTATTTTATAAATGTCTGCTGCCTCTTACGTCCTATACGCGAGTGCACTTCAGGCGGTACCCAGTTGAAAAACGTGCCTTGCATTTGGCGAACGATCCGCTTACGTTTCTTAAAGCAATTGAGAATTTTGGTTTTAATGCAATGCGAAGAAAGAAAATTTGTCGAGCGAGCATCTGTTCGCAGCGAACTTTCGGCAAAAATACCACAAGGCGCCCGTGTGCTGTGCGATGTCAGTGCACGTTAAAGATCTCCAGGTGGTCGAAATTAATCCGGAGCCCTCCACTACGGCATCTCGCCATTCTTCTTTCACTCCCTCCTTTACCCCTTTCCTTACGGCGCGGTTCAGGTGTCCAACGATATATGAGACAGATACTGCGCCATTTCCTTTCCCAAAAAAAACCAATTATTCCTAAAACGGACGTGCGCGTTCTACATCCTGAAACGGTCACCCCATATCTGGGGCATCTGGGAGGACTCCAAATGCAAAACGCGTATCCTAATATTTCGGCGGTGAAGAGCTCCAGGTGGTCGAAATTATTCCGGAGCCATTTTCGCGGATGCCATCGAGCGTCGTACGTAAACCTGTGGAAAGAAAGGGTTCTGAGCGGGTAATGTTTTGCCGGCCTCCTTTATTATCAACGTTACATAGAAAAAAACACAACCGTAGTGAAAGGAGACCACTGCTGCTCTATATCGTCGACCGAAAAAGTAGCCTAGAAAGAAGCCTTTGCTGAGACATTAGCAATATCCAGGTGTAGGATGGTACACTAACCTCCGCGAACACAACGGAAAGAAATTGAAGCACGCATGAGGAAGCGTCTGGTCTCAACGCGTCTGAAAGTGATCCGCAGACGCTCAAGTGAACAATGGTGAAACCACACTTCCTCAAAGATCAGACTTCACGAATCAGTGGTGACTAGTGCCATAAGGCACCAACTGCCTTTAATCTCCCCCTCGGTATCAGAGCTTGAAACTCCAGAAATGTTTTACAGAAACAGCTTAACAAGAAGAACCCTTGGAGTAATGCAGGCGGCGAAAAGTGTAGTTCTTCATGAGTCACTATCAAAACCTCTTATCGAATCGCAACGGTAAATAATTCTATGTAGCTGCCTCGGAGAGACGGTGCTGGCTGAGCCCTTCTGAAGCGGTTCCGAGAGAGATATGAGCCCGAGCTTACTAGGCACTTATTAATCTTAGTTCCCTGGGCCTTACATCCGAAGACAAAGCAAGCTGTTGACAACACCCTGTTCGTATGCGAGCAGCAACTGTATGGTCCTGATTCCTGCTATTCGCGCTAAGTGCCGTTCTTCTTTGACGTCAATACGTTCTCTCGTGCATAACATGAAACAATGTATGCCTGTCACCTCCTAATTTTTAATGATGTTCTTTGGATTAGGCTAGATGACCTAGCGTATCATCTTTTAACATTTCTTGTTTGCATACTGACAGGTCTGTACGCTTCACTGAAATCGTGCTCTCCAAAACGGGTGGGAGCGTTGCACTTCAGTCGGCTTTACGCTAGACAGTGTATTCTCTGACTCAGTCTGCTGTGATCCCTACGAACTGGGAATGTGCCCTTGAAAGGCTAGAGAGCGGATTCTCTTCTCTAATGATGCACTGCCTCTTAGCTCTTTATGCATAGTGGATAATCTTCACTGCAGAGGCATCTGCATACGATTGCAATGCGTGCCCTAACATATAGGCAGCATAGGCACCGAGCGCATAGGCAACGAGACGGCGGGCAGTATCGCCCATAGACACCTGTCAGATATTCCGCCCGTAAAATATAACCGGAGATCCGTCAGTAAAACTGAAGGTTTTACCTCATGGCTGTTTACCTGTGGAATAGGTAGTTCATAACGGCGCCTGCATTTCAGCCCCTTCTGTTTTATAATAAAGGTTTGTCATTAAAAGGTACCCCCTTTGTGACTGCAAAGCGGCCCTCAGTGACTACACACCAACGCGAATTTGTTCTTTGTGTCCATAAAAAAACCCGCAGGAAAATACGAAATTACCGGCCGAGGATTCCAGCTCAACAGATTTGCCCCATCATTTGAGTACACATATCTTTGTTTTTTATCTAGGTATTATGAAAGCGTTAAACATAACTTTTCCTTCCCTCCACTATATTTAGTAAAACAATTAAAATCTTAAAACAAAACTTGAGAACGTGAGAGTGCAAAATAATAAGGCGAATGGCCATAGTTTTTACACACAAAGGCACTTATGAAACAGCTAGATCACCCAGCGTAATTACAGAACCGAAATTATATGAAGCCGTCATGTTCACAAAATTGTGAAAAAACACTACATGCTTCTGAGCTTAGCCTGCAGGCCAATTACTATTCAGGAAAGAAGAAAGGCATCCTTCACATGCGACGATCAGCTTCAAAATATTCACTCATTGCAACCAGCCTAAGCCCACTGCTGGACAAAGGACTTCTTCATACACCTCGAATTATACCTCTCGTGTGGTAGTTGAGTAGATTCTACTAGTCTAAATTTCCGGACATTCATTCTCCAGTCTTGCGGCCGCCTCCCACTGCGTTTGTATTCTCTTATTATATAGTCTGTTACTACTAACCACCATAGGTTTTCCAACCGTCGCGTTTCATACCCCGCCCCAGGCCCATTTTTGTGCTTCATCTCGGCCATAATATCATTGCTCGATTTTGTTTGCTGTACATCTTAGCCTGCCTCTCCCTATCTCTTGATGTTACCCAATCCGTTTTCCAATCAACAGCTCATTCCGCTTCCTATATTTTCGCTTCCTCAATTCCTCCACGTTCGTGCCTCTTAAATGAGAACTGGCCAGGCACAACTGTTGTGTACTTTGCTCTTAGGGGATTCTCGTAAGCTGCCATTCATGGCCTGAGAATACTTGCCATTTGCGCTCGCACCCCATAGTTATTGTCCGCATAGGCGATTTCCTCGCAGCGTCTGCGGTTCGCTTGAAATTAAAGCCGTTACGGCTAGTCTGCGCGCGCACGCCTCATCTTGCCTCAAATGAACTGTCGATGACCGTCAGTGTAATTAGCCCTGCTAGAATAAAACACCGAAAAATGCGGATCAACTATAGTCACTATTTCATCATGCTTGGTTTCAAAAGAGTGAAGGCTGACGGTACTCCAGCAAATCAAATTTTTGAGCCAATTTGATTCACTGCATTTAGGAAAATACCAAGAGCAAAACGAAGACGCAAACAGAAAATCGGGAAGAAGATATGACAGAGCCTGGACTTCAAACTTTTTTTACCAGGTCTGGACTCAAATATATAGAAGCCACTGAGTAACATGACCAGCACCCAATCACCTTACAACTCAACCATCCACCATGATAACAAATACTATGAGCGCATCCACCTTATTTGTTTCTTGTTTCGTTGGTATCTCACGGCTATCCCGTTCTAATCCCAGTGCAGAAAATCTTAGAAATAGCAAGTAATAATTGCAGAAGTACTCATTAATGAAAGCAGAAAATAACAGCAAAGAATACTTTATTCAATCAGCAACCCAAACCATTTAAAGCAGAACTGAATTTCGTTCTTTGAAGGCAAACGTGTCTGTTTTCTATAAAGGCGTTGTGACAAAAACTAGACGTCACGAAGGCAACTACCTTTGCTTAATAGGCAACGTGGCTCCAAGAAGCCCCAAAACGTGGCAGCTCCTGGCATCGCAAAAAGTGACGCAACGCTTAATAGCTGCACGCTTGCGCCAGTTGTGGTATAAGTACTCCCGGCGATCTATGAATGTAAAGTCGAGAATTACCAATTTCGCATATATAGATATTAACCCATTAGCGCTATCGCGTCAAATCGTTAATGCGGTGATAATTGGTCCGCTTCATTTATGTAGCTCCTTTTAAATTTTTTTTGTAGGTGGAGAGAGGAGGCAGCAAAACCTCAAACCGCTCTCGCATTTTTCAAGCCGGATCCTAAGGACGGCCGAAGTTTATTAAAATATTCGTTCGCTAAATTCGTATGTGGTTTCCGATATGCTTTGCTTGGTTTCGAATAGCATACCGAATAAAATTCTCGTTTACTCGAATGCTTGCTATTTGTTCAACCATTTGTTTTCACATTCCTTTTGCGGTGGACCAAATCTATTCCTTTTCTTAGGACTTGATAGTATTCATTTATGCTATCGGTTTAAATACTTTTTAGATTTTTTTTGCTTGAGAAAATAAATTGTCGTTGGACTTCAATTGATGAATCGGTCGAAAAGAAGAAACAACAAAAAACCTGTAAATTGAGTTGTTCACAAAGTGGAATTCAATTTTCTGCAAAAATTATTATTTATTTCCCAAGGAAGGGAAACCGCATACTGAAATTCGTAGTTTTCCTAGTGGTCATTGTGTTACGTCGGACAAAATGAGGTTGGCGATCTCTCCAGGTTGCGAACACGAAGGGCTGGCATACTGTTCATTTAAAGCTGTGTAATGTGATCAACACTGTGCAGTGAAAAAACAAGACATGTCCTCAAAGTTTTGGAGAACGATAGAGTCAGTCAGTCATAAAATCTAATATCGGTACTGGGGGGATGGGTTCGGTTGACCCCTCCAGATGGCCCTCATTCAGTGCTGAAAGGGACCTCTTGGGCTCCTGCTGTGACCCGTACTTTTACTTTGGGATCACACCTGGCAAGCAGGGTAGTCCACTTCTGCGCGCCGAAAAGCTTCTGGATTTCTTTGGCCGGTGGGTCTGCGGAGCAGTTTCGAAGAAGTGATCTATCGTGGCTGCCTAGCCACATTTTGTGGTATCAAGTTCGATAGCTCTGCTGGTATGCTGATATCACACCACCACGCAGAGTAGACCATTGGATTTAAAAGACCCTCCTGCAAGCCCCAGCTCTATTCAACACGGCGGCAGGGCCGTGACAATGAAACAAAACGTACCCCTATCTGTACAGGTGTCTACATAGCTTTTCGCATTATGCATGTGGCTGTTTCTCGATTGCACTCAATCCACTTTTCTGGAGATGTTGATTCCAATCTCAACCCTGTTAGTGAAAAAATGTTCCATGTACTGATTACGACCTATTGAGAAATGTTCACCATCTCAAAAACTTCTCAAAGTGAAACATAAGCTTAGGCATGGATTCTTGAAATGCAAACCAGGCTTTAGGCTATTGAAAAACTGCCGAGCATCGACGGAACACACAAAAGTTTTCACGACTTAGAAAGTGTTGTTGAAGACCGAGGCATGACCATGAATTGTGTTTCAAGGCAGCTTAACAATTTAGAAAATTGGTCCGGTCGCAACAACCTCTTTCTTTATTTGAGGTGTAAAAGAGCAAGGGTGTGATTCTGAGGAAACTTTGCTGGAGAAGGTATATGATATATTCATTGAAAAACTTGGCCAGAAATAAATTCTAATGAAAGAATTCATAGGCTAGAAACTAAAATGTTCGGCTAGGACGGTCTTGTTAGATAATGATATCATGAACCTAAATGATTTTAGATATAAGATTAAAATTATGCAGAACTGCCACAAACTCATAGGTAGTCAAATGAAGCTATCTGAAGACTATTTGAAAAGAGTTGTTGACATCCGCAAAAAGGTGGGAAATTCGTCAGATGTGGAAAGGAGCAACGAGCGAAAGTTAAATTACTAATTGATCAGATTAAAATTGGCGACGCCTTTTACGTTTCGGATGAAGTAGATGGTGAGAGATTGAACTGACATACCCTAGTAGAAAGCGATCACGAGTTATTCGAGAATTCTCCAAATACATGCTTTATTGCGATAAACATAATAGCCAGAACAAATGTAAACAAAGCAGCAACCATTTAAAGCATTATCTTTGTACACCAAACACACGTAATAATAATAACTGAAACTTCGCTTCACCAGGACGTACCGGACGAAGAGGTCACCCCGCCAAATTATAAATTAGTACGAAGAGTTTGGTTAAAAAGAGGAGCTGGTGCGGCAATCTTGGTTATAAGTGCAAAGTATTATTTCCGTTATTCCTGTCAGATGTTCCAAGTAATATAGAATCAGTATGATTAAAATATAGGAGAAATAACCACTCAGTGTTTCCAGGTGGTTTATACATAGCTACAAATGGCCATATACAGATACTTGCCAATTTAAGGAATGTCTTGGACATGTATTTAAAGCAGGATGACCAAACCCTACATTTATACTTTTTTTTTAATTATAAGCCGCCGCGGTGGCTGAGTGGTTATGGCGCTCGGCTGCCGGCCCGAAAGACGGGGGTTCGATCCCGGCCGCGGCGGTCGAATTTCGACGGAGGCGAAATTCTAGAGGCCCGTGTGCTGTGCGATGTCAGTGCACGCAAAAGAACCCCAGGTGGTCGAAATTTCCGGAGCCCTTCACTACAGCGTCCCTCATAGCCTGAGTCGCTTTTGGACGTTAAACCCCCATAAACCATAAACCATACTTTTAATTACCCCGGAATCGATTGGAATTCAGACTTAATGCATTCTAGCCAATGGATATTTGCGCTTTGTTTGTTACACATTAGTGCAGCGGATATTCTTAGCTATGAAGAACTAATTGAGCTTGCATTTTTGAATAACTTACTTCAAGTTGTAGACTGTTACACCACAACACGCGAAACAATATCATCAATTCTTGAACTAGTCTTTGTATGCTCTGAACTGCTACCGTATATTTGTACCTGTGAACTCTACGAAGCTATTACTGATCTTAAGATGGTAATAATGGATTTAGATGTGGTGCCAGACTATGCGCATAGTCATCGTAAGGCGTTTTAAAACATTGCAGCCGCTGACGTTGCTGGTGTGTTGGAGTGCCTCGAGGGATCGTTTGCTGATTTTATATATGTCGCTGAAAGCGGTGCTACAGTTGACAAGCTATGAGCTTACACTTAAACTTCGCGAAATACTGTATAAAGCACTTCACTTCCATGCGTTTAAAATGTACAAGGAAGAAGAGCCTTTGGGTAACAAGACAAGTCATACACATGAAGCGGAAATTAAAAAAAGAGAAAACGGAGGAAAAACAGCAAAAAATCAATTCGTGGTGAGATCAGTGCCATTAGTCAAATGAGTAAGGTACTCAAGCATTTTGTCTATGTTGGTAAATAATTTCCTGGTGAGAGTAGTATAATTAGTGAAATGAGAAAGGAACTCAAGCATCTTGTCTAGGTTGATAAGGGAAAGTTATACAATGCAACAATGAAAAAACAGGAGTGCGCTTAAGTCTGCTTAAGAGCGGAATTGCGAAAGCCTTTACGTTTCCTCTTTCTCCTCTATTTTATTGTTTCTTTATGTTGTTTGATATTTTATGTTTGTATTTCAACTTATTTCCTTGTCTTATATAAGTTCATTAATTTTCTCTTTTTATTTATTACACGAAATGGCATTCTCACGCATTTACATCGTTTTTCATCAGATCAGCCACACAAATTGCACGCCGTTTAGCTAAACGTTGTTCCCGCTCTTCATCCGTTTCTTCCGCACGCCGCTGGTTCTTAGCTGCAGCACATCTTTGCAGCTTCACCTTATACGCATCATCCGGCATACCGTGGAGGATTCGCTGGGACGATCGCAACGAGCCTAGTTGGGGGGGGGGGGGGGGGGCGCTTTTCCACAGCTGGCATGACGTCACGTAGAGCGAGCGCCTCCCTCACGGCAGCGGCGCGTGAAGGTTTCGCTGGGACGATCGCGACGAGCCGAGTTGGGGCCCCACTTTTCCACAGCTGGTATGACGTCACACAAAGGTCACGCTAAAGATCAATGATGGATTCTCCGGGACGACGGCCAAGAGCGGAAACCTCGAGCATTATTGCTTTCGCAATGATGAAATAACTTTATTTGCACCCGTCAAGGAATCAGAGGGCGAAAAAGACGAGTCTTGACCGCCGTCATCTTCCTCCCCTTTCAGCAGGCTGGGATCCCTTGGGATTCAGCGGTGTCCAGGGCCAGACGGATGACTTCTTTTTGTTCTTCTTCTTTCTGGCTGGCCATTAAAGCCTCCCAGGACTCTATATTCCTGTCTGGTTCGTTGTGGCTAGGGCATGTCCACACCATGTGGATCATGTCTGCTATTTCATTACACTGTTTACACCTGGGGTCTTGGATCGCCGGATGCCATCTGCTTAGTGCGAGTGGGTTCGGAAAAACTCCCGCCTGTAACTTTCTCCATATGACCTCTTCCTTTTTGCTGAGGCCCTTGCATGCTCCAGGTAATGTCTGTCTTCCTAATCTGTAATGGTTAAGAATATCTTGGTACGTGTTCAGCTCCTCGCTCGTCTGAAGGGACTCTCTACTCGACGAGACCGCATTGGGGCCCCGGTGTGTGAGTCCTCGGGCCAATGCGTGCGCTGTCTCGTTTCCCCGGAGGCCCTCGTGGGCCGGAGTCCAAACAAGGTTAATTAGTTCTGCCGGTGTCGGGCCGGCTGTGAGAATTTTGACTGCTTCGACAGATACCCTGCCTGCGTTGTAGTTGCGGATAGCCGATTTGGAATCTGTTATAATCACCCTAACATTCCGTTGAGTTAAAGCCAGCGCAATGGCTACCTCCTCAGCCACTGCTGCATCACTCTGTTGGGTGCTGCAGCACGAGACTCGGTCTCCGCCCTCCCTGGTCGCCAGGGCTACGAAACCCGTTCTGCCTTCATATTCCGCCGCGTCCGTGTAAACCACGTCCTGTCTATTGGCTAATTTTTTCTGCAGAGCTTTCGCTCTGTCCTTTCGCCTACCCTCATGGTGTACCGGATGCATATTCCTTGGGAGTGGTGGGATTCTGATTTTGTTCCTTATGTCTGTTGGGATATTCTCCGTGTGTTTGAGCCGCGCTCGAGGTTCGAAGCCTAGCTTTTCTAGTATTTTTAGCCCCGAATGGCGGCGTAGAAGTCGTTGTTGTTGCGCTACTCTGGTAGCCTCAATGAGCTCGTCTAGGGTGTTTGAAATCCCCATGTTCAGAATTTTCTGGGTGGATGTGTACGGGGGGAGGCCCAGAGCGGTTTTGACGCCCTTCCTAATTAGGATTTCAATCTTGTTTTTTTCTGCTGTGGCTAGCCGTAGGTATGGTGCCACGTATGTGATTCTGCTGATTACAAATGACTGAACTAGTCTTAAGAGGTTCGTCTCCTTCATTCCCGCGTGTTTATTTGCTATTCTTTTGAGTAGCCTACACGTCTGGCTTACACTCGATTCGAGTTTTCGTATCGTTTCGGTGTTCTTACCGTTTGTCTGTATCCTAAGACCCAGTACTCTAATCATCTCCACTGATGGTATTTTGTCCCCGTTTACCGTTTCGCAATAAAAAAATTTTAATTGAGGCACCCACCGAACTTTGGCGCTCTGTTAATCCTGCGAAGGCTCGAAGTAATGGAGATAACTATAACACCAGATGAGCTAAAAAACTTAACTCGTTTTTCTTAATTTGTCTTAACTTCTGAAGACGGCTTGTCACCAAATATAGCAGACTCCAGTTCAAGAACCAGAGGGCAAGGAGTAATCAATTTGCTGCTCCATTCGCCTCCAAAGAAAAGCCCAGGCGTTGATGGAATCCCTAACGATTTCCTGTGCAGATATGCAGAACGGAATGCCAAATACGTCAACAAAGTTTTTCAAATATCTATCATCACAGGTTATTTCCGTCTCTAAAATATGCCAAACGTTATTCCGATCCATTATAGTCTTTCTAGAACAGTTGTCAATAATTTTCCGACCAATTTCTCTCCTTTCTACATGTTCTAAGTTCCACGAGCATATTGTATTTAGACACTTTATGGCGTACCGTGAAAACAATAACGTACTGCGTCGTTATCAACATGGGTTCTGAAAAAACCTTTCTACAATTCCCCAGTCACAGAAACCGTTCGCGATCTCTACAAAGGGGCAAACTGTCGTGGTCAATCTATATTATCCTTTCATTTTTCATAAGCATTCGTAATAGTGTCCCATCCAAATTTGTTGCTAAAAATAATGCTATATTCAGAAACTAAAAACTGGTTGTCTTCCCTACCTCTCCTCCCGTGAACATTTTGTATACAGGGACTTCTCCGGTGGTATAAGCTGCTCCACAGGGAAGCTTCAAGGGCCCTCTTTTATTCTTGGTTTTTATAACTGAGCTTCCAAAATCTAGCACAGTTACAATCACATTATTCGCTACTACTGCATGGTATAATAAACAAGTAAAACCCCATCTGATCAAGAAGTGAACGCTAATCTACAAGAAATAGAAAATTGGTGCTCAATGTGGCAAATGGTGTTAAACTCTGACAAATCCGTTATTATGTCGTTTAATGCAAATAAAAAAATATTATATGCACTTACTCGACCTCAGATAAACTGATTAAAATGATGCAACAGCACAAGTATCTCCGCTTTACCTTCACTCCTGACCTGCAATGAGATAAGCACATAAGTAATGTATGCTCCAGGGCACACAAACAATTATGGTCACTAAGAGACAAAACCCGTAGTGCAACTCCCGATGTAAAAATACTCTTTGATAACGCCTTGGAGAAACTTGTAAATTAATACAAAATTTTTTTGGGGTGGATTCGTACACTACGTCTAAAGAAATAAAAATTGTAATGTTCGACAATTTCTTTGGAGTTTCATCTACAATAAATTTCGCCGAACCGAGTCACCGAACGATTTTTGTAAATTATCAAACCTAGTTTGCTATCACATTGGTTTGCAATACACCCTAATGACACATAAAGAGATCGCCATAGCTTCTATATTCCTGTGCCGCGCTTTCATAATGACTGTTTAAGGAAAGAAGCGTGACATAAAGAACCTCGACGTCATAATCACAACAGCCTACAGAAAGCCCTGATACTCCCGCTTCATACATCGACGGATCGGCTCTTACGAGTGAGCGTGCACAACACTATAGACGAGGTAATAGAGGCACACATTACGGCGCAGGTGGTGCGGCTCTCCACTACTCGCACTGGCCGACAAGTCTTCAGTGATTTAAACATCAAATGCGTCCGACAGCTAGACATCAAAACCAACATCCAAGCCTCGTGGACAGGACTATTCAAGGCAGCTTCACTACCCTGGAATATGAACACTAATTATCCGCAGTCAAGACGACAAGCATGAGCCTAAGCTATGAAACTGCCGGGAATGACGGCCGTCCCGGTAGTGCACCAAAGTAAAACAGTGGACGGACTAGCACTGGCTAGCCAGGACATACTGGCTGCGGAAGAAGTAGCGTTTGCTCGGGCTGCAGCACGCAATACCTCGGAATATATTCGTACAGATTGACAGAGAGCGTATCGCATTTACCTCAAGCGTAGGATCGCATAGCTAGCACCTGATATCCTGCAAGATAGCTACACCCCTGTCTAGCAACCACAAGCAAACACTTATTATGGGTACCAGGTCACCTGTACATCCCAGGAAATGAGAGCGCACATGCCTCACCCCGAGCAATTCTCGCCCGGGCACCAAATAACGATCAAATGGAACCTCCTACCCAACTAATAAATTGCACTGACATACTTCAGCACATAAGATTATTCCGTCGGGTCTACCCTCTGCCGCCGAAGACACTAGACAAAGGAGAGAACCTAGACCTCCAAAAGCTACAGACCAACACTTAAAACAACCTATGACGACTACGACCACTAGACCCGGAGTCATTTCACACACTATTCAAATTTTGCAGGGCGAAGGCGGGCCTGTACCTTATGGTATCATCCTGCCAACAAAATCAGGTGGTTACTCTTAATAACCAGCCAACGCAGGAGGATTTGGAGGCAGCTCTGACCACCTCGGACGAAACGCATAAAAGAGAACTCATCTGAAGAGCCCGGACAGCAGCCTACGCCAGTGGAGTTCCGGACTGAGAGCTCCAACCACTGCTACAACCTCCTCAAGAATTTCATAAAAAATATTTTCACCACCATCGTGAGAAAAGTGTTTTTCCGGGAGCTATTAAAGAATGGAACATGTTGCCTGATTCTACGTTATAAAATAATTCACTACAGGCCGCGGTGGCTTAGTGGTTAGTGCTGGGCTACAAATCCGGAGTAGCCGGGTGTGAACCCAACCACGGCGGCCGCGTTTCGATGGGGGCGAAACGCAAAGGGGCCCGTGTGGTGTGCATGGTCAGTGCACGGTAAACATCCCCAGGTGGTCGAAACTTTTCTGGAGACCTCCACTACAGATCCTTTTTCTTCTTTCAGTCCCTCTTTTATCCCTCCCCATAGGGTGCGGTTATGGTGTACACCGAGATGTGAAGATTCATGTGCCTTTTTCGTCTGTTTTCCAGTTTTTCTACTACATTTGCACTGTTCATATTTGTTTCTATTGCGCTTGCGTATTCATCAATTGTTTTTTTTAGTGGCTATTTATAAATAAAGCCAAAATGCGAGGAAAAGATGTTGCTAGACGTGGCATCTGCCGTCGAAAGCTGACGCAGCTGAGCCGCGACTCTTTCCTGTGTGCCCAAGGTATAAGCTTCAGCCCCGGTGTGCTAAGCAGGGACGCGCTCTGCCTCATTGCTTAGGTCTGCCTAAATGAGTGGCTAATTCTTTGCTGTACTTGGAGGCGCGGATGCCTGATCTAAATTGGTGGTTCATGCTTGTCACTGTGCGGACGTTTTTAAGGTATTTGGAGCCTGTCCCTGGGCTGGCTATTCCCACATTTACAGCGAGCCCATTTATATTTTTCGCACTTTTTGGCCCAGGTATAACGTTCCTCAGGTTGTGTTCACTAATACCTTGTTGTCAAAAAGCTCTGCATCAATAAATTGTGTAGTACCATTTAACCACCGCCAGGCTGGTACTGTAGTCTCTTTTGACGTCACCCTTACTGCAAATGTTAAGAATCTACTTGCCAATGCATTAAATGGGCTTATTGAGGAGTATCTGGATACTTTTTATAACCATATTTTCGTTTTACAGACGCCTACCAGGAAAATGATTGCATTCGATTGGATTGGAAAAGACTTATTGCGTCGAGAGCAGGATGCCGGAGACACGTACTAGTTGGCCGCAAGTGCATGGCTGGCGGCAACCTCATCGGCCCGCTCAATTGCCCGTACTTTGCCCGCCATCAATTGCCCGCCATCCCGGTGGGCCAACCCGAAGCTCGGAAAAACGCTAAGGCTCCCATGTGCTGTGCGATGTCAGTGCACGTTTAAGATCCCCAGGTGGTCGAAATTATTCCGGAGCCCTCCACTACGGCACCTATTCTTCCTTTCTTCTTTCGCTCCCTCCTTTATCGCTTCCCTTACGGCGCGGTTCGGGTGTCCAACGATACATGAAACAGATACTGCGCCATTTCCCTTCCCCAAAAAACCAATTATTATTATTATTATTAAGCTCCCGCCATCCCGGTGAACCAACCCGAAGCTCGGCCTCTCACCTCTCTGGAGAAGTGAGCTGCATCAACTCTGCCCGAGGCAGATGAGTTGCGCAGTTCAACAGATTGTGGTCGTATGTGGCCCTTTCAGATGCGTGAATTGTTGGGCTAGTTGGTACATGTTGACGTGAAAAAAACCAGCGAGAAAAGACTCAAGACCAGAAGAAGACGCACACAGACTGGCGACTGGCGTCTTCCTCTGGTCTTGCCTCTTTTCTCGCTGGTGTTTTTCACGTGAACGTGGCCCTTTCACCACATTTATGGCAGTTTGGTTTGTACTGGCCAGGGTACATGAGGGCAAGCACTGCCACATTCAAAAGAGGGCGTGTTTGCAAGCGGCGCCAGGTAACTTCCTGCACTTTTGTTAACAATTTGTGCGGACGTAGATATGTGCGTCTCTCCAGCCTAAAGTTATGTTTGATGTCATGAAATGAGATTACCCCGTCGCTAGCGAAATTGGGGTTGGAGTGCGAGCTCACTTTCCGGTAGACAAAACCTCGGGCTTGCGAATGAGCCGCCTCGCTCCCGGGATTAGACCAATGGGCCGGAACCCAGATCAATTCAACTTCATTAATCGGATGGGGGTTTTGAAGGATGCGGAATAGAGAATAGCTCTTTGTTTTGGAGTCATTGATTATAATACGAGCATGCGTGTTTGCTATGCTAAAGCTGCCCGCCGCGGAAGCTCAGTGGTTAGGGCGCTCGTCGGCTACTGAACCGGAGGTGCCGGGTTCGAACCCGACCACGGCGGCTGCGTTTTTATGAAGGCGAAGCGCTAAGGCGTCCGTGTGCTGTGCGATGTCAGTGCCGGTAAAGATCCCGAGGTGGTCGAAACTATTCCGGAGCCCTCAACAGCGGCACCATTTTCTTTCTTCTTTCACTCCATCATTTATCTCTGTCTTTACGGAGGAAGTTACGAGTCCGCCGATATATATGACAGATACTGCGCCATTTCCTTTCCCCAAAAACCAATTATTATTACGTATTTTTATTATTATTATTTTTAATTAAATTCAGGCTATTGCCGCTTCCTCCGCCGTCTCGATAGAGGTGGTTTCCATCAAAGCGGCCGCCAACGGGACGTATTTCTCGTTCACCTCGACCAGTGTAATCGTTTTTTTCGAGGTTTCTTAATATTCTGTTGCGTCCATGCACGCCACATTGTCGTGTCGGCGTATTGAGTGTGTAGGTCGTGAGGCTTCGCTGTGCATCGGCCTTCGTTGTGTGCGGGCTGCATGTTCTTGCGGAGGGGTTTGATCGAAAGAGCTTTCCTGGTGTGTGTGGGTAACAGCGTTTTCGCGTCCCTCTCTTCGAGCTCTTCGCACATGTTAAGTCTGTTTAGAACGGCCATTCCCGCGCTCGTACGAGTGAGTCGTCCGAGCTGCAAAACTAAGTTCGCCTATCACAGTACCGAGAGTGGGTTGTGCACCCACGTTCCAGCAATCTTTCCATAAACGTACTGTGCAGGAGTCCAAGGGCCACCATGTAGGCTTGCCTGATTGTAGCTTCAACATTTTTCCTTTCTGGGATCTGCAGTTGCAACTAAGGAAGGAAATAGACGATCATGCTATGCACAAAAGCCTGCACAAGTGCACATAGATTTTTCTCTTTATTGCCTCGCCTTGTTTTCGAGATCCGTCTGACTCCCCGCACTCTATGTCAGTGGCAGTGAGTCTGTTGATTTCTTCAGTGTTATTGCGATTATTCTGTATGTACAAGCCCAGTATGCGTATGGTTTGGACCTCTTAGACTGAAAGTCCTTGCACATATACATTCAGTGGGGCTGGCGAAGTCAGGACTGCGTTCCTACCGCGTGGCTTGGCCCAAAAATCAGCGGTTTAGATTTCGAGTGCGAGCATTCAAGTCCCGCTCCAGACACATTAGTTTCAAATATGGCAACTTCCAGCAGCAGGGTAGCTTCTATTTGGCCGTCATTCCCACTGGTTACCCACAGGGTGATGTCGTCCGCGTACAAGTTGTGCTGGAGCCCCAACAAGGCGTCGAGATTGGGAGGGGGGGCAGTGTAATGAGTGCAAGGTTAAAGAAGAAAGGTGAGAGCACCGAACCTTATGGCGTTCCTCAGCTTACGAGAGGAATTGGCTAGAATTTAGGACACCTATTGCAAGCTCTGAAGTTTGCTCCGATAGGAATGGTCGAACGTAAATGAATGTCCGTTCTCCCGGGTCTATGTTAGAAAGCCTCGTGAGGTTGGCGTCATGCGAGACGTTGTGGAAGGCCTTGTTCAGGTCTAGCCCGAGCACTGCTTTCGTCCCGGTTCCCCGTGAAGGATCCAGCACGTATGTCTTAAGCTGCAGCATCACGTCCTGCGTGGACAGCCTAGCCCTAAAGCCAATCATTGTGGGAGGAAGTAGGTCGCAGTGTTTCCCGTAACATTGATATCGGCTAAGGATTACATGCTCCTTGAGTTTTCCGATGCAAGACATCACGGGAATGGGTCGCAGAATCTCTATCGAGAGTTTCTTTCCCGGCTTCTGGATGAAGGTCACCCATGCATGCCTCTATTCCTGAGGGATCTCGCCTTTCCTCCAGTAGGTGTTTACTAGGTCTGTAAGAGCCGTGACAACTTGAGGTGTAGGTTTTTGAACGTCTTGTTCGACACTCCGTTCTGTACCGCCGCGGAAGTGGCATGGAGTTGACCTAGAGCAAACCAGATCTTGGCATCCACTATGTCTGTGTCCAGGGTCTTACTGGGAGGCCCTCGTATGCGGGTAGTGGGTCTGTATGCGACGTGTTGTGAAGCGCAAAGCTTCACTATGCGAGTTAACACCGCGAATCGCGCGAGCCGGCTTATGTCGGATTACGAGTTACGTCACTAATGGCGCAGGTTGCCGCCGCGGACTCCGTCGCCTGTATCTCTCGCTCCCTAGTCACTATGCTGCGCGTGCGCCACTAGTAGCACCGCGGCACAGGTGTCCCGCCGCTGCGCAGCGCCGCGCCTTTCCTAACAATAATTGGTTTTTGGGAAAAGGAAATGGCGCTGTGTCTGTCTCATATATCGTTGGACACCTGAACAGCGCCGTAAAAGAAGAGATAAAGGATGGATTGAAAGAAAAAGGAAGAAACGGGTGCCGTAGTGGAGGGCTCTGTAATAATTTCGACCACCTGGGGATCTTAAACGTGGACTGACATCGCACAGCACACGGGATCCAACTTTCAATTTTCAGCGTTCTCTTTCTTCTTTCCCTCCCTCTTTTATCCCATACAGTGCGGTTTGGGTGTCCTCCGAGATATACAAGGCGGTTACTGTGGCATTTCGTTTCCTCAAAAACCAAATAAGTGAGCTGACGGCGTTCATAGAGTTCATTGGCGTTGACAAATTTGAAAAGGCTGTTAATTTTCACAAAAGTGAAAGCTGACGTCCAGCTCCGTGGGTCAGTGGAGTCCTCAATCTCGCTTCCATGTACGTGCTGTTGCTGTCCAACTGCAGAAACCTCCTTTGTGTTCCGCACACTGGATATGCAGTGCGCCCTCGTTGCCACCCTGGAAGGTGGCATGCAGTTGATCGCGAGTCATTGATCACCAAATGAAAGCTGCGGCCTAGCTATTGCTGCTGAGCCGTATGTCAGCTACAACGGTGTCAGCGCTAATGCATTAAACCACATCTCTATCTCTCATCACCTTCACATTTATCAAAGCACGAATGAGGCGTCCGCGTATTCAGGGGGCCAGTTATGCGGCCTTGTTTTACTAAAAGCCATTGCCGTCTAGAACATTGTCAACGCCAACGCCAATGAACGCAGTGAACGCCGACATCTCTCAATTTTTATAGCCCGGATTAGCTGAGCTAATCTAAATTTATATTTTGCATTTCGTTTTTGTAGTAGCGTTTTTGCAGTTCGGCTAGCATCTCTGCGCAGTAAAATTAAATGGCAAGCTCTTTCTTCCTTTCTTCTTTCACACCCTCCTTTCAAGGGATAAAGAGTGCGTGGAAGAAATGAAGAAAAAGGTGCCGTACCGGAGGTGGAGGACTCCGGATTAATTTCGACCACCTGGAGAACATTAACCTGCACTACACGGTGCCCGTGTGCTGCGAGATGAGCCTGTCTGTATGTCTGTTGTTGCCAGGAAAAAAGAAAAGGAAAGTGCACAGGCCTGCTCACTGGCTCAAGACGAGCCACAATCGCTACCACGTGCAAATAGTAGGAGAGTTGAAAGATGGGACAGAAAGACAGGATAGTAAAGACGCGCTAAGACAGGGCCGATCCCGGAGGCAGTGCAATACCGAGCCAACCGGTGGCGGGAGTGAAGCATCCTCCAAACTCTCCGCTACATTTACAAAAATTAGTCACATGGACCCGTAACAGATACTCTACGGGGTACGGACATTCGTGCGAGATGAGAGTGCGCGTTAAAGATCGCCAGGTGGTCGAAATTATTCGGAGGCCTCCAATATGGCACAGCTTCCTCCCTTTCTTCTTTCGCTCTCTCTTTATCCCTTCCCTTTCGGAGCGGCTAAGGCGTCGACTGATATGCGAGACATATAATGCGCAACCTCCTTTCCCCAAAAACTAATTTTCAGTTGTCTAGGACCGACCCGCCGCGATGGCTCAGTGGTTAGGGCGCTCGGCTACAGATCCGGAGTTCCCGGGTTCGAACCCGACCGCGGCTCCTGCGTTTTAATGGAGGCAAAATGCTAAGGCGCCCGTTTACTGTGCGATGTCGGTGCACGTTAAAGATCTCCAGGTGTTCGAAACTATTCCGGAGCCCTCCACTACGGCACCTCTTTCTTCTTTCACTGCCTGCTTTATCCCTTCCCTGACGGCGCAGTTCAGGCATCTGGCGATGCTGCGCCATTTACTTTCCCGAAAAACCAATTGTATAAAACATTTGGGGGAAAAGAAAAAGCACAGTATCTGTCTTACGTAATGGCGGACATCTGAATCGTGCAATGTGAGACCGGATAAAGGAGGGAGTGAAAGAATAAAGGAAGAGAGAGGTGCAGTAGTGGAGGGCTACTGAATAATTTCGACCACCTGGGGATATTTTTTCTGCACTGACATCGCATAGCACACGCGCGTCTATGCGTTTCGCCTCCATCGAAACGCTGTCGCCGCTTTCGGGTTCACCTATGTAGCTTTCTGTACAAATGGTGACGTTATCAAGCAGCCATAGGATGCGCACAGCTAGCCGAGCTGCTCAATATCAGAGAATGATTGCCCTAACCCATCCGCCATTGGCTAAGTTCAATGCTGCGCCAATTTTCGCGACTACATTCGTACCAAAAGTTTGAGCAACCGTTCATCGTACAGCTTTCCGGTTTGTTTCATACCATTTTTCTTTGCATATAGCCTACATGTTCTAGTCAAGTTTTGGGCAATATTCCGGCAGAGATTCGAACTAACGACATATGAACATTCCATTGCATGCCTTCCCACGCATTACCCATTCCCTCATTGCGGATTCAAGTATGTACGGAGATATTTGGCAGTTACTACTCCTTTTTTGTTTCTAGAAACCGATTTTGAAGTTGTGACGCAACCGTTCCTCGAGCACCGTTGCCGGGTGGGGTCAACGGTTTCTCGTTTATGATTCTGAATATGATTATCGGCCTGGTTGGAGGCTAGCAAGCTATCAACTCCTATGCTTCAACCTGTACTCTCTGTCCCGAACTTGCCCTTTGAGCTCTCCATCATTGCACGGCAGATCGTCCCCCTTGAGGCCAACCATACTTTAATACCTGGAAAGACTGGGAGACCCGGCTGCTTTCCGAATACCAGGTCGTGCAGACCATTGCTAGCGACTGGGTAGTCAGCATTTTAAACTGCAGGAAGAAAAACTTGAGCGCGGTTGGGTCGTTTTTAAAGTTTTCGAAATGATGATGATGTGAGAGAGAGAGAAAGAAAAAAACTTTATTGTTGGAGAGGAAGTCGGGGCACGCCCCTGGGTCTCCGCACGACCCCACTGCACTCAAGTGTTTATGTCCCTAAGGTCCATAACACTGGCAGCCCGGCCGGTAGCGATTGTCTGCACGGCCGGGTCCTCCGAGCGCAGCAGGGTCTCCCAGTCCTCCCAGGTCTTGAGGTCCTCTAGGCTGCGCGGGGGAGGGTACGCCGGGCAGACGGAGAGGATGTGGAGGGAAGAGGCGAATGGTTCTGGGCACAAGGTGTAGGCAGGAGTGGGGAAGGAGGGATGATAGTGGGCTAGGGTCAAGGGTCAGGGGAGTGTGTGTATCTGTAGTTTGCGCCAGAGTTGCGTGTTTGTTATCTAGGGAGGGGTGGGGCGGTGAGTAGAGCTGGCGCGAGGCTCTGTAGGCCTGCGTCATCTCGCTGAACGAGTGCATTCGCTCCCTCGCGAATCCCCGATCCGAGGCCACCTGAACCCGGTTTAAATAACCTCGGGCTAAAAGGTTGGCGGCTTCGTTTCCGGGATTCCTGGAGTGCGCAGGCACCCATATAAGCTCTACATGGCGGGGTGGGGGTGCGTCGGGTGAGCCCTGTATGTCAAAAGCAGGGACGTGGACTCGGCCTCGCGCAAAATTTAGAATTGCAGTTTTAGAGTCTGTGAAAATGTACTGGGCTTCCGTGCGGGTGATGGCAACTGCGATGGCGGCTTCCTCTGCAGCCTCTGGGGTGGTGTCAGGGGGGGAGAGGTAGTATGAGGAGGGCGGATGAAGAGTAGTCCACCACAGCAGCGGTTGCTTCGTCACCCGTGCAGGCGGCGTCCACCCATACGGCGTTCGGCTCGGCGCCGTACACTCGGTGGAGTACCTTTGCACGGGCTCTGCGGCGCTGCTCATGGTGGTAGTGGTGCATATTTTTTGGCAGTGGCTTGATGACCAGCTCTCGGTGAAGGGATCGAGGAATGGGGAGGAGGGTTGGGTCATTTGTCGGTATTCTGATTCCGAGGGAGTCCAGGATATACCGGACACTGGAGGTTTGTGTAATCCTTATGTATTGGGCCTGTCCATGGGTCTCCACGAGTTCCCCGATCGTGTTGTGGAGGCCCAGGCCAAGTAATCTGTCTGTGGGGGTGTTAAGGGGAAGATGAAGTGCTACTTTGAATGCCTTGCGGATCAAGGCATCCAAAGTATTTATGTCGTGTTTGGATAGTTCTAGGTTTGGTGTAGTGTAGACCACACGGCTGAGGACAAAGGCATGAATGAGGCGACAGAGGTCGCTCTCCTTCATGCCTCTATTATGGCCCGAAACTCTGCGGATGAGATGCGATATCGCGCCTGCAACCTGCTTGAGTTTCTTGAGGGTGGTGGTGTTTTTGCCATCGTTCTGAATATGCAGGCCCAATACGCGGAGGGTGTCAACCTCCGGTACCGGTTCCCCATTCAGTTCGATGGCAATGGGGGAGCGGGGGGAGAGTTGGTTCTTTGGCCGGATGAGGAGCAGTTCGGACTTCTCTGGGGAACAAGACAGTCCGATGTTCTGTGCATAAGTTTGGGTGAGGGTGGCTGCTTCCTGTAAGGTGTTCTCTATGTCGCCGTCACTGCCGTGGGTGCTCCACAGTGTGATGTCGTCGGCATAAAGAGTGTGCTTAAGGTGGGGATAATTGCCAATTTTCGGGCGAGGGGGATGAGGGTGATGTTAAAGGGGAAGGGGAGAGGACGGACCCTTGAGGGGTTCCGATACTCTGAAGCGTGCAGCAGGGGGAAGAGAGAGGTCCAAAATGTATCTCAGCCGTGCGGTCAGTGAGGAATGCTTGAATGTAGGCGTACGTGCGCGCACCCACATTCAATGGAGATAGGGCAGTCATGATCACCTGATGTTCGATGCGATCAAAAGCTTTGGAGAGATCCAAAGCATGGCGTCCTGTGCGGATAGATGAGGGCGGAATCCCACCATGCTATGCGGGTATAGATTGTTGCCCACCATGTGGTGGTGAAAAACATTTATAAGCAATAAATTTTTACAGAAAGGTGATTGGGGTAGGACCCTATTGGCCCTTTCTCCTCACAGTACTAGGTGGAGCCCCTATTCCGGTGCCCCATTGGCAAGCAACGCCGCCCGCGTCCGTTGAACCAAGGCCTTTTGGCTCTTCAGGTCTTGACAGCCGAGCAGGGCCGCCTCCCAGTCCTCTCTGGTGGGGTTGGGGTTGGGGGGGATAAATGGGTTAGATTGACACGCCCAAACCATGTGGAAGGTGTCAGACACCTCCCCACAGAACTGGCACGTGCCATCAAAGGATGTATTGAAGTGTTTAAGTACCGCCGGGCACAGTACAGTGTTAGTGAGAATTTTGATGAGGAGGCGCTCGTCATCGCGATCCAGACCCTTACAAAGGGCCGGGTAGCGCCGGTGCTCCTCCTTGTAGTAATCGGTGATTTGTTTGAATGTAATGGCCAGATTGTCTGATTGGGAGTACCCTTCCAAGGACAGGGAGATAGCCCGGGGAGAGAGTGCGCGGGCGGCCTGATCGGCCTGTTCGTTTCCCTGGAGGCCCTGGTGACCGGGGGCCCAAATCAGGTTGCGTGGAGTTGGATCTTCAGATCGACAGCTATATTCCAGTATGCGCCAGGCAAGCGGGGGAGCCCAGCCCAACTCGTAGTTCCGACAGGCCCCTCGCGAGTCGGTGATGATGTGTTTTGACTTGGGATTCGTGAGAGCCAGAGCAATGGCAATCTCCTCCGCGTGTGTTGCGCTGTAGGCTTTGAAAGTGAGCCCGTTAACTGTGTTTGTGTTGTGTACGACTGCGGCCGTGTACCACCTCCCGTGGTGTGGGCCGGCAACGTCTACGTAATACACATGTTCTTGGTTACCATAGTATCGCGCCAACGCTTCCGCGCGCGCCTGGCGACGACCGCTATGGTCCTCACTGGACATGTTGCGGGGAAGGGGTCGGACCCGGAGGGCGTGTCTCCAGGGTTCTGGCACTCTCTCCCTTTCCTCAATGTGGTAGTCGTGTTTGATGTGTAGCCGGTCCAAGAGGCGGCGACCGGACGTGGTCTGTGCAAGACGCGTGTATTGGTTGCATAAGTGGGCCTCTCGAAGCTCCCGAAATGTGTTCACCACGCCCAAGGCCAGAAGCCTCTGGTTGGACGTGGTGATCGGAAGATCGAGAGCCCGCTTGATGACTTTCCGCAGGATTACCTCCAGTTGGTCATCATCATGTTTGCGCAGGTGCAAGTAGGGAGTTGAGTAGAGGATTCTACTCGTTACGAAAGCATGGGCAAGCCGCAGTGCATCCTTGCTTCGTAATCCGCCCCGCTTGTTTGAGACCCGGCGGACCATTCGGCCCACCTGGTCTGCCACCGTGCGAAGTTTAGCTATGGTGGTGTCGACTCTGCGTTGGTGGTGTATGAAGAGGCCAAGGACGCGGATCTCCTTGGCCTCCCGGATCGGTCCCGAGGGGAGACTGATGCGAAGCGGAGTTGTGTCCCGGGGGGAGGGACGTAAGTGCACAAATTCTGATTTAGCTGGGGCGCACTGGAGTCCGCAGTAGGCCGCGTAGTCGTCGACTAGGGTCGCTGCTGCTTGCAGGCAGGACTCCATGTGGCCCAGGTTGCCTTGCGTGGCCCAGATTGTAATGTCATCCGCATAAAGAGCGTGATGTATCCCGGGCATAGAAGACAATTTGGAGGGAAGGCGAAGCATTGCCAAATTGAAGAGCAGGGGAGACAGCACCGCGCCTTGAGGTGTTCCCCTCGAGCCGATGGTGTATGGCCCGTGTTCAGGATCTTGTATGCGTATATAGGCTTGACGGTCTGTAAGAAATTGACTTATGTAATGGAATGTTTTGTGGCCACAGTTGGTGTTACTGAGGTGGTCCAGGATTACTGCATGTTTGACGTTGTTGAATGTGCCTTTAAGATCCAAGGCCAGGACCACCTTGTCCTTGTGGGGACATTCGACAGGATATAAAATGTCGTGGTGGAGCTGCAGAAGTATATCCTGTGCTGACTTGTGAGGACGAAAACCGAACATGGTGTCCGCGAAAATGTGCTGTGTTTCGAGATAATCCCAACCATGTGCGTTGTGAGTCTTGCTAACACAACATGCTGTAAGAGCTTTCCGAGGCATGATAATAATAATAATAATTGGTTTTTGGGGAAAGGAAATGGCGCAGTATCTGTCTCATATATCTTTGGACACCTGAACCGCGCCGTAAGGGAAGGAATAAAGGAGGGAGTGAAAGAAGAAAGGAAGAATAGGTGCCGTAGTGGAGGGCTCCGGAATAATTTCGACCACCTGGGGATCTTTAACGTGCACTGACATCGCACAGCACACGGGCGCCTTAGCGTTTTTCCTCCATAAAAACGCAGCCGCCGTGGTCGGGTTTGAACCCGGGAACTCCGGATCAGTAGTCGAGCGCCCTAACCACTGAGCCACCGCGGCGGGTCCCGAGGCATGAGGTTAGCGAAATCGGGCGAAGGTTTTTAAGTGTAAGAGTTTTGTTGGGTTTGGGTATGAATATTACCTTCGCGTGGCGCCAGGACTGCGGGAGGATGCCCTCCCTCCAGCACTGTTGAAGTATTGCGTAATTTGGGTGATCGATTGGTCTTCCAGATTACGGAGCATGGAGTTTGTGATTTGGTCTGCACCAGGTGCGGAGTTGGTTCGGAGAGTCAGGAGGGCCGCTCTGACTTCCGTCTCAGTGATGTCTGTGTCGAGTGTTGGATTGGCTGGTCCTGTGTAGGTGGGTAGAGGTGTGGGGGCACCCGGAGAGGTGTATGTGTTCTGAGGTGTGTTTTTGAGGGCCTCGGGATCGTCGATATGTTGGTGTGTGCGGCGCGTCACGTGGTGTCGTGTTGATGATTTGGTGTTTTTGGGGTCGATGAGGTGTCGGAGGAGTTGACATGCTCGTTTGCTGGACAGGTTTCCGGCGATGCCGTCACATATCTGTCCCCAGTTGGATCGGCAGAGCTCCTCCGAGTGTTGGATTTTTGTCTGCAGCGCGGCCAGCCGCTTTTTAAGTGTCTTGTTATATTTATTGCCTTTCCAGCGTTCCAGGAGGCTGTGATAAGCCTCCCAGAGGTGGGCTAGGTGGGCTTCCGGGTTGCTGGTGATGAGGTCCTGGAGAAGAACTGTCGGGGTGTCGTTCCAGTATGCATTGGAGACTACTCCGCGTACCGCTCCGTCCGGTGGCGCTATATAAGCTGCGACTGCGAAGTGCTTTGCTTGGTGTTGGATTTGGGTTATGCAGAAGCTCGAGCTTCAGCACCGCAAGTCCCTGCGCGTGTGCCTAGGCCTGCCCAAAAACTCGCAGTACGCCGCAACTTTGGCCGAGGCAGGAGCGTGGCCCCTTGAGCTCCAAGCAGCGCGCAGGGCACTGAATCACATCGACCGGCTTCACCGCGCACCGGACGGCGGCTCGCTGCTGCAGCGTATGCGCTCGCACCCGCGCTCACGAATGGGCGCGGCGCTGCTCAAGTATGAGCAATTGACCCAAGGCCCACCCCCCTACGGCTCCTGCGTGCACTGGCCTGATGCCTCGGAGGTACAGCGAGAGATCGTCGGCATCGCGGGAAAGCGGAGCACACCCCTCTGCGCTGTGCAGCAGCTGGCCAGAGCCGTCATACACGAGGAGCTCCAGGACCATCTCCTCGTGTACACCGACGGCTCAGTGGCCCGCCACAGCTCCTCCCTTGCTGCGGCGGCCACCATCCCCGCCCTGCGACTACACAGCCAGCAACACGCAACCTTCCTGGGCACCTCCACCACGGCGGAGTTGATGGGGATTCGGCTCGGGCTGGACCTGCTGCTCACCCTCGGCCCTCCGCCGCCCAGGAGTGCTCTGCTGTGCGACTCCCGCGCCGCCCTCAGCCGCCTGCAATCTAACGGCCGCGGTACCCCACTAGTGCGGGAAATTCGCTCGCGCATCGAGCGCCTCGCGCAGAGAGGTTGTGCCGTGCGTGCACAGTGGGTGCCCGGTTACTGCGGCATCGCCGGCAACGAAGAAGCTGACGACCTCGCGACCGCTGCACACCAACTACCTGCCAGCGATCTGCCCCTTGCGCTGGAGGACGTGCGTGCGGCCATTCACGACCATCTCCGAAAGCAGCACCCCGACCCACGCATCGCGGGAGGTGAATGCATCGACAGTGTCACTGGCTGTCGCGCACTTACACGGTCGCAACGTGCAATGATCCTCCGCGCGCGCATTGGCTGCGTGTGGCCCGGGGAACGACGGGTGCGTTACGGAATCGCGACGGGTGATGTGTGTGACGGATGCGGTGCAGTGGAAACACTAGAACATCTGCTCCTTCGCTGCTCCGCGTTCGCCGATGCTCGTCGCGATATGCTCGCGTCCTATAGGGCGCGGGGCATACTACCAGACTCCATCAAGACGCTATTGTGGCCGCAGGGCAGTGCGCACACTCGTGAGCGAACTTTGGTGAGCCTCTGTGCATTCCTCGAACACACGGGCTTGACGTCCCGTCTGTTCTCCGTCAGCTAGTTACACGCAGTGACCGAACGCTCCGCGTGTTCTACCTTGAACGATTAATAACTGGACGCCCCACTCCAGTTGTAACCTACACAGTGCTGTGCGCGTGTGTGATTTATTTCCTCTAAAATGAACTAATCACGCGCACAACCTGGACACATTACTTATTGTGTAAATAGTTTGTACATATTACTTCTCCCCCTGTCCTCTATTCCTGTCCCCTCACCTCTTTCATTTCATTTCTCCATTCTGCCTGCTGTCCTTTATTTCCGCTGCCCCAGCTCAGGTTCTTCAGTATCGATGGCAGATGCCGGGGCTAGCAAAAATCTTTTCCTTCCTTTTTACTATTATTTTTAATAAAACCACTACCACCACCACCACCAGCGCGAGTGCGTCAGCTTATAGGGGCGTTCTTACTGAGCACGTGTTGATGACTGGGTGAACCCTGATTTGGGTATATGTTTGTTCTTGAAACTGGGACGCCGCTCGAAGGATGGTTTCCGGTAGTAGTCGGGGCGGAAGCAGGTTTCAGCTGCAGCCCGCCTCGAGACCTGAAGATGATGTTGTAGTCAGCAGCCGTGAGCGGCGGCTGCTGCCGCGAACGCTGCGCAGCGTCGCGCGTTGCTTGCAGGTGCTACTTGTAAGGGCCTGCAGTAGGTGAGAAGGCGGCACCGCTTGCAGACGCTGCGGTTTCCTGGCTTTTTGACGTACAGCGGTCCCTGGGGCGGGCAGGCACACTAAGGATGTGAGTCCAGTCTCTTGGGTCGTAGTCGCGGGGGTGAAGAATCTCTCCCTGCACCTGCACCTCCATGGTGGTGTGTTCGCGGGGCCGCAATCGCGAACGAGCGCGGCATGATGTGAGGCTAGCTTGCGAGTGGTATTCGAAAAGAGTGTCCGAGTGCTTTACTCGGACCTTAGTGGATTCAGCAGGATTACACGTAAGCAGAATTAAGGGCCATCTTAAGTTTTCTTGAGGCATTTTGGTAGTTCCTTTGCACTATTCAGTGTTGTCCGATGAAGCTAAAAACAAATTTTTGCGACTTTACAAAAATGGCAAAGTACTGCCCACAGCGGTGAGAAAAGAAGACCAAAGAGTTGTATATTTCGACGGTCTTTTGAAAAAGGACCAACATTCGCTCAATAAAAATTTTGAAGAGATACGACGATACTGCCAATGAAGCCGCTCTCTCCTGCACTATGCGATTCAGGCCATTCCATAGAACGCTTGAAAATGCATGGTTATTTCAAGCGAACATATAATTTTTTTCGAAAATTTTATAACGTTTCGGCACATAACGCATAAAATATTTAAGAATTCCGTGGCCTGCGGAAAGCTTGAAGTCAATGTTTCAAGAAGCAATTCTGCAAAATGAGCGAAATATTTAAAATAAACACAGATGATTTCAAGCCTACCTCGCTGTGAAAAGAGCAAGGGTTAAAGATCCGCAGGTGGTCGAAATTATTCCGGAGCCCTCCACTACGGCACCTCATTCTTCCTTTCTCCTTTCACTCTCTCCTCTATCCCTTACCTTACGGCGCGGTTCAGGTGTCCAACGATATATGAGACAGATACTGCGCCATTTGTTTTCCCAAAAAAACAATTATTATTCTTTTTTTCTTTATTGCCTGGAAGAGCAAGGCTCCTTCCCTGCTCAGGTGTTTCAGTATCGATCGCCGATGCCGGGGCTAGCAAAAATCTTTTCATAACTTTATATTAATCTTTTATTAAAACCTACTTACTACTATTACTCAAGAATTGAACTTGCCGTGGTTGCTCAGTGCTAAGGCGCACGTCTACTGAGCCAGAGTACCCGGATTCTATCCCAATCTTAGCGCCTGCATTTCGATGGATGGATGGATGGATGGATGGATGGATGGATGGATGGATGGATGGATGGATGGATGGATGGATGGATGGATGGATGGATGGATGGATGGATGGATGGATGGATGGATGGATGGATGGATGGACAGACGGACTAATGGATGGATGGATGAATGGATGGATGAATAGATGGACGGATGGAGGGACAAATGGACAAACGAAAACAACTTATTTTACGCAAAAAAAACTTTCCTTGGTGGTCCTCTAATAGTCTAAGGGTCCACGGGCTTGTGCGTCAAATAAATCTTGATCAACTAGCCACTTCAAGCCGGCGGTCTGATCGTTCCCTAAAGCTAACTCTCAGGAAAAATGAGTGGGATTCGGGATTGGGGTACTGCCTGTGGTGAAGGACATTCCTAAAGATAGAATAAAAGATTTGGGTGGATTTGGACATGCCCCAGATGTTACAAAAAGCAATGAAATGGTGGTGAAAGCATGAGAGACCGTAAGGTGAAGTAAAGCAGCCCGGTTGTATTGTCGCCATGTGGCGATGAGTAAAGGTTACGATGTACTGTGGGGTGGTGGAAATTTCATGCGCCTGAGTTTTCAGAGTGTGATGATTGATGATATGTAGGACGGAACGATGTGGCCTCTTGAGCGGGTTTGGTGCCTGATCATCCGGGATCCGGGAGGGGAGTTCTCTGGGGAGAGGTGGCTGTGTTAAGAATATGGTGTGTGGTCGACGTCGCCACGCCGTTTAGTTAGAGGTGTACAAGGCCAAAAATGCTGCAAGTTTTGGTTAAGTTTTTGTCAATGCTGCAGTGGGCCAGCGGAAGTGCGATGGCGGCTTCTTCCGCCTGTGCAGGCGAAATAGTTAGGATAGTGGCGGCGCCTTCCTCCTCCGCCGTCGTCATAGGCAGCGACTGCCGTGAAAAATCGTGCTTAAAATTTTCTGCCGCGTCGACATAAAAGGTATCGGAGCGGTTGCTGTATATTTGGTTAAATAGCTCGCTCCGGCCTGCCGCCTACCGTGATGGAGGCTAGGGCTCATAGTGCGCGGTAGGGCTTCTTGTGTATATGTGATCCTGCGTGCGCAGCGAAATCATGTAAGGTGTATTACTTGTTGGGGTGGGAATGGGTGGGTTGAGACGGAGCTGTCGCAGTAGGCCTTGTCCTTTTTCTTTGTGACGCAGGCAGACTAATTGGTTGGTGCGTTGAACCTATATAATTTGATCACGCTGTGGTGGGTACCAGTGGCCAGGAGACGTTTCGTACTAACCAACCGCGGAAGACGTAAGTCGGAGGTCACAGCCGTGTGCATTAGGTCGTCTGTGTGTTGTGCTTGGCGCTGAGTGAGTATGAGGTATGGATTGGTCATACTGAGGTTTTAGCGTTCAGACACCCCATAATTGCGTGTTGCCACGCGCATGATTAAAGGAAATGGCGCAGTACCTGTCTGATATATGGGCCGACACATCTACAGCGCCTTAAGGGAAGAGAAACAGGAGAGTCTAAGAAAAGGAAGAAATAGGTGCCGTAATGGCTTAAAATTTTCCTGGCTTATCAGCAGTCCGTTTATGGCAGCCGGGCGTGGTTTAAAGTAATAAAAGAAAAACTGTTGTAAAGAGATGAGACAAGAAGTCAGCTGCGTTTGATGCTTCTTTCTCCTCTCTTCAAGACTTACCGTTGCGGTCACTCATTTTTTATTTTGAGCAGCTTCATCCTAAAATGATTACTTTTATATTATTTGCGTTCCTAGATAGTATTGTCGAACGTGTGATTTCGATAAAGCACTTGTTCAGACATCTTAGCGATGTTCCCGCCATATTTTATATAGCGTCAAGTATTATAATCTTATTGCAGACTTTATGGAGGACTATGGCAGCTGTACACTTCATATATATATATATATATATATATATATATATATATATATATATATATATATATATATCTTTCAGTATTTGCTATGACTCTTCTATACCCTCATTACGCAATGCCTGTATGAATGGTGAGGATTCTCCTAAGTCGAATGCTTTCTCATAATAAATGAAAGCTATTCACAGGGGTTAGTTATTTTCTGCACATTTCTCGGTCTTCTGCTTGATAGTGTAAATATGATCTATTGTGTATTATCTTGTACGAAATCTTGACTGATCATTTGGTTGATTAAAGTCTAAGATTGCCCTCACTCTATTAGCGATTACCTTAGTAAATACTTTGTAGGCAACGGACAGTAAGCTGATTGGTCGGTAATTTTTCAAGTCCTTGGCGTTTCCCTTCTTAAGAATTAAGATTATAATTGCGTTCTTCCAAGCTTCTGGTACGGTCGAAGTCATAAGTTATTGCGTATTAAGAGTGGATAGTTTTTCTAGCAGAATCTCCCCTCCGGCTTTCAACAGATCTGCTGTTACCTGATCCTCACCAGCTGATTTTCCCTTTTGCATTGTATCTAAGGCTTTCTTTATTTCCTCTTTCGTTACGGCCTGTATGACAGATAGCTATGTGCTACTGTCTCTATCATCATCCTTCTGATTACATTGGCTACTGTATAGATTTGTGTAGAAGTCTTCGCTTACTTTAACTATCTTATCCGTGGTGCTTATGACATTGCCCTCTTTGTCTCTTAACGCATATATGTGGTTTTTACCTAAGCCTAATTTCCTCTTCACCGCTTTTAGGATACTAGCGTGTGTCCTGTCTCTTACTCTTACTTTGGTCCCTGTCTCTGTTTGCGCTAGTCAATATGTTTCACTTTAGGATACCTCCATCCTTTAGAGCACGCTCGATTATCTCCATATTAAACTTCCTTATATCGGCTACCTTGTACTTATTTAATAACTTCGATAGCTCTGCTAGTTCTATCCTGTCTGTAGGGGTATACGCCCTCATGATTTGATGTTTCTTATTCAGATCTTTCGTTTCCTGAGATAGCTTGCCGGTATCCTGTCGAACCGTCCTACCACCTACTTCTACGGCGCACTCCGTAATGATAGCTGCCAGATTATCGCTCATTGTATCAAGATTAAGATCGTCTTCCTCAGTTAAAGCTGAATATCTGTACTGCAGGAATATCTTGAATTCTTGTATTTTCCCTCTTACCGCTAGCTCCATATCAGTTCCATATACAGCTCCATAAGTCAGCAATAAAAGTCCAATAAGGAACGGCGTCATCATGGAGACACGATCTCGCCAATGCTATTCATCGAATCCTTACAGGAGATATTCTGAGGATTGAATTGGGGAGAGTTGGGCATAATAGTTAATGAAGAATACATAAATAATCAGCAATCCGCTAATGACATTGCCTATCTGAGTCACTCAGTACATGGACTTCACACCATGGTCAATGAGTTAAACAGACAGAGCAGTACGGTGGGTCTAAAAATAACCATGCAGAAAACCAAAGTAATGTTCAACAGTCTAGCACGGGAACAGTAATTCACA